>NW_010326914.1:11205-15241 GCF_000700745.2 Antrostomus carolinensis | reverse complement strand
CTGAACTCAGCTCATACTTTCACAAGCAACTCTTTCGTTGGGTCCTACTATTTCATTTACCTCAACTCTTTAAATTTTAAACTGACTTAAGCTGTAGGTTTACTTCAGCTCTCCTGTCCTCTCCCTGCTACGATGAAGATACCTTCCTCTCTACTAAGTGAATAGTCTCATCGTGCTAGACCTCTCATGGAGAAGATTGAAAATATTTAACTCAAAGAGAGGACAGTTAAAGAACAAGAGAGAAACAGATAATAAACGATCATCATAGTAGAAGATTCCAGTGAAAGAGTATCCAAGGAGATAACAGGATCAGAAAACCAGATCGCGATAGGAACCTGAAGCTTAGCGTGCTGGTTTTGCTAAATATAATCTAAATGTCCCGGAATGTAATGAGATACTGAATGATCAAAGTATCCATGCTGATCAAAGAATTGATGTTGATCAAATCACCAAATGAAGAACAATTCATCAGTAGATAAATATAAAAACAACCCAAAGAATTCCGCAGTAGGTTTCAGCCCAAGAAGACACAGTGTGAAAGAGTAATTAATGAGTGACAATGGGAAGGGAAAAGGAAAGACACAGAAGGTACCAAAAAGGCAAAAAAATGCCTGTTAACAAAGAAAAGAATGATGGGTAGATAATAACCCTATAAAAAAGCAGCTGAATAGGAAACCTAATTATCGGGAATCTGTTACAAGACACAAGCTGAGACAAACATCTGAAAGCCTATTCTGTCCTCCTGTATGGCTCACACTGCTGCAGTATCTGAGCATCTCAAATCTCTCCACGCATCTATTCTCACAACACAGCTTTGAAATGGGGTAATATCACTATTTCTTTTTAAAGAACAGAGAACTGAGGAATGTCACGCTAAGGCCGAGCTCCCCAGAGGAGTTTCTGTCTTACTTGCATTGACTCAGCCCAGATGTTCTGATGAAAATAAAAAGGGAAATCTGTGAGAAAACAGGGGACTGGGTCTAAGTCCAAGGTTTACTTTTTCTTAATTGAGAAAACCATCACAAAATAAGAGAAAATTCTTCCCAACAACAGTGCTAGAGATATGGAAAGCAGGGTGGTGAAGCAGTGTTGTCCCTCAATCAAATTCATCTCATTGCTAATATTTTTCCAACATTATTGCTTTCTCTTCTAAAAAAAAAAAATAAAGAAAAAAGAGATAGATAAAAAGAAACTTTCCAATCCACAACAGAGGCAAGACTAGAAGCAACAAGATACAAAAAATACTCCAGGGGCATACAATAATTAAGATAAAAACCAAATGCAATCACAAAACACCACAGCAAATATATCTAAAGCCCACTGCTGAATCAAACCTACTGTTAAAAATTAAATAAAAGGAAAATAAAAAAACCAAAACCAAACCTCTCTTCAGCAATAACACTAAAGCCAGATAAAAGCTGTTGGGATGTCCTTAATCCCATGGAGTAATTTTTCACACTCCTAGATGGCAGCATCTTCTCCTAGAAGCAGTAATTCTCACACCCGTAGAGCTGCCACTCTCTTACACTGGGGGACAATAGCTCTCATGCACAGCAACCATAAATACATGGTATATACACACCAGTGGCAACCACTGATAAATTAGTGTCATGGGCTGTCCTACCCTGCTGCCATCCGTATCTCTTATGATTTAGATCCATTTACCAGCTGTATCTCCTCATTTGCTGTTATATCATGTTATTTCCCATCAGCACCCTCCTCGTCCCCACAATGGTCAGGGGATGTTTTGTTACCACTGTAAATGATCATGCCACAGCCTTTTCACTCTTCTGGCAATGACTCTGCTTTTACATGGTGACCACCCAGCTCCTTGCCTCCCTACCAAGAGAAACTTGCTGCTTAAACGCTGTTACATAAGGGGAAAAAAAAAACACAGGAAAAAAATTTAAAAGCACAAGTGTACCCAAAAAACAGGAAGGACAGTGCTGAATAAAATCAGAAGCAGCATGCTGGCACCCTCAGACACATTACAACAATAATCTTTCTGATCTTCTTTCCACAGTGTGGTGGTTTAAACCACAGGTAGACCATGTGGTCCTGCTTTGTTCCTGGACTTTAAGGCCAGGAAGAGCAGCAATAGTGAACTGACTGCAACCCTAATTCCCTGTACCACTGGGGTTGGGAAGGTAGAGAAGTGGGGAACAAAGTGATTTGAACCCAGGAAGAAAGGAGGGGTGGGGGAAAGGTGTTGTAAAATGTGGTTGTTATGTCTCACTGTTCTACTCAGATGAATGGCAACGAATTAAATTGATTTTTCTTCCCCAAGTTGAGTCTGTTTTACCCATGACCATAACTGATCACTGTGAATTTTTGATAATTCACAGAGAGACAACACAAACACTATGTCTAGCTAAAAATCTTTCAGGGATGCATACCAATGTATAAAATAAGTGCTGTTTAAATTAACTGCTAGTAAAGAGTTCCACGCTCTTACAAATCTAATGTTTACTGAAATACATGCTTGGTACTATAGCACCAGCGTGTAGCTCTATATGTAGTAGCACATAAGTCATTGCATTTAACTTATATGTAGTAGCACTTAATGGGAAATACATAGAGCAAGACAGACTGTCTATTCTGAATCAAGAAGGTGATTTTATCCATTCACATATCAAATCAGAAGGAAAAGGAATTCCTTGTTAGAGATTAGTTAAATACATATGTATGTGAAATTAAATATAAGTGTATGTGAAAATGCCTCCTGCCAACAGGTTAGAAACACGTGGGATGCAGTTTTTCTGAGGAATGTTATATTTCAGATTCTTACTGCAAACAGGAAAAAAAAAATCCCACTCTTCATTGCTCTTTCACATAAATCAGGAAAGAAAAACAGATTACATTATAAATGTTCCTCAGTACGTTCTCTGAAGCACAATGGAGTCAACTTGTCTTAATCCCAGGAGGATGAGACAGTGTAATGTATCACACAATCTTTCCCCCACTCATTTTTATTTATAATTAATTTCCACATAAAAAGGTTACACAGATCTGAAGCTACTGAGAGACAGCTGGGTATTGGTCAGAAGACAGACATCTCAACCCTGTGAGAACTTCTAGAAGGAAGTGCTATTGACACGTTGCTCCGGTCACTGCTTTGTTGTAAAACATGAGCCTTGATTTCTTGAGCTAAATGGCATGGTCTGTAAATAGGGAGGAAGCTGCTGACTCATAATAATGAGTACAGACCATAATCCATTAGCAGAGGGAAACAAGATGCTGCCAGTACAGGTTACAGATTGACCCCGCCAGCATTACATTACCTTGGTTCTTCTTGTATCAAATGAAGAGCTTGCTCTTCCCACTGCACACACACCCTTACTGAACTGCAAGGGACTGTAACACCTTGAGTCCTTCAGAGTCTCAGGGAAAACTCATGGGTGGCTTTACTGTGGGGTTTTTTTGGCTTAGAAGAAATTTTAGGAACTTTTTTTATTCAAAGCTACAGTCTAGAGTCCTAAGTGGACACAGACAAATTGGTTTGAGAATGAACAGTGCCTCAAAGGCAACTGAGTGCTCAAGAGCACTCCACTGCATGTTCAAAACTAAGGGAACTTCACTCATTGATCTTAAAAAGCAATGTGAAATGAATACAACTTTGTATTCATTATATACCATTTGACACACTGGGACTTTCAGAAATTCCTTGGACACATGCTCTTCTACTAGACATTTCCCTAATATGACATTTGCACATTAGTCAAGGGTTTCTGAGTGCATTCTGGTTAAAGTAGGAGCTCAGTCTGGGCTTTGAGACACCAGTAAGATTCCAGATGTTTCTTCTGCTGCAGCAAAGAGCACTGCATTTATTGAGTTAGCACAGGACTCTTCATGCAGCTCATGAACAGGAAGCTTCACATACCATAATCACTTCTCCAGTGCTTCAGAAATGATCTGTACGTACACCTGAACTTAACCCACAGCCTGGGCTCATGTATTTTAGCATAGGAATCCCAGGCAGAGCTATGGCAGCTCAGCTCTTCCTACACCTCACCCTTTGCACATCTTTATTGGCATG
>NW_010326914.1:0-11165 GCF_000700745.2 Antrostomus carolinensis | reverse complement strand
GGAATGGACCGTCCATACACAGACCATGTTTGAAACCTAGCAGGTCTTTTTTTACACTATCCTCCAGAGAGCTGGAGGTTTATGTAGTGATTTGCCACCCTGTAAAAAAGTGCTCTGGAATAGATTTGGGACAACCCTGCAAGATGGCTCCTACAGGGACAGGGTATCAGGATATGCCAAGTGCTCTGAGCACCCAATGCACCCAAAGCTCTCAGCTGAGGATGATTTTTGAAGTGCCAGCAAACTATTGGCCAAGGGGCCCCTATTCTGCAGAGTCACTGAGCTCCTACCAGGGAGATCTTATGTGTCCCCAGCCACGTGGCTGGGTGGGATTCATAGAGTTTTTCTACAAGGAGCCTTTTGAATGGGTCATGCCAGGTCTCACAAGTGCTCCATCAGGCACAGTGCAAGCACAGCCAGAGGAACACGGTTTAGATTTGCAAGCTTTGCTCAGTCTAATAAAGAAATGTAAATCTTTATAAAAGGCCAGGCAATAAACTCTACTTCTGACTCTTAACCTCCAAAGGAAGAGCTCTGGAGTTCTGGTTCAGATCCCTCTTTGTTCTGAGAGGGTATTTCATAGTGAAATAAAGAAATGTTGAACTTGGGTTTAGAGGGGAAAAAATAACAAATCATTAGGAAAGTAATGCAGAGAGAAAAATAGCAGCTCAGAGAAATCTCATTTGAAAGCCTGTTTGACTGAGAAAAAAAGCTGAGAGCTTCACATAAATAAATATATAAAAACACAGGAAGAAAAGCACCATTAAATCCAGAGCCAGAAATAGGAACATTTATGAGAAGAGAAATTGTAGTCAGCTAAGTTTCTTTTTCCTCCAGAAACACATACTTGCAAGTAGGCTTTGCATGACAATGAAAATAAGTGCAGAATCATATTCTGAATATACACTGGATTTAACACCAGTGGTAAAGAGAAAAAAGAATCCATTCCTTACGAAATATATTTCTTCCTACAGGAGAAAAAAAATTGAGGTGCTTTCCCCATCCTTGCTGAAGGGCACTGCTTTGTAGATACAGCCAGTAAATCCTGTAAGAATCATGTTCACAAAACATTTGCGCCCATGGAACCAAACCCAACATGTTCCTCTCAAGTACTTTACAAAGAGTAACTATTGTTATTACACACTTCCCAGGGGTTTGCTATTCTAACCCCAAACATCAAACACCCAAACACATTCCTACACCACATTTACTCGCACTCATTTTCTTCTAATGACTCTGACACTACCAGCAATTGAGAGAGCACCAGACTTTTCCACACACCTATAAAGCTGGATTAATGTAATAAAAATACATTAATGATTCTGGATTTCTATTTTTGCAAAGCAGAACAAGTTCTTACCTCAGATCCAGGAAGGGACGTGAAACATCATACATTATTCTTAAGATGATAATTTAACTAAGTTAAAGCAAAAGAACGCATATGACTATTTCTCTGAATTTTATCAGCTATAATCTAGAGACTAATAAAAAATATGCTTTAAAAATAAAAAATAATAAAAAGACAGCAGGTTATGATGTGAGAAGAACCTCTGCTTGAGATTCAGTGACCAGCACAGGAATTCTGATTGTTTTAATCTGCCAATACCACTTATCTATTTTCATGGATTTTATAATAACAAGGAACCAGAGACACACTAATCGCTGTAACAGTTTAAACTTCCCATCAATGGCAAATTCAAACTAATTTTATCAAGCAAAACATTCTCTCTGTTTGTCTTATATATACTCAACCTTGAATTATTTTTTTAACAGTTCACTGCTTCTTAGTTCTCATAAATGCATAAATCTCATACTGCATAAATATTCATAAATGTAATAAACACTTATTATAGGAATCACAGCCCAGAAGACAACTTTACCAGAGATTTTTAAATGGACTTCAGAGTGAAATCTCTACCACACTGCACTGTCTCTGCAGTAGAGCCTCAGTTCCTCACCTCTACATCCATCCTGCAAAGACCCATACATACTTCTCCAAAGACAGATCCACCACGAAGACAAAAGTGAGGTATCTTCAAAATTATAGGTAGTAAGTAATATGAAACATAATCCTGCAGTTTTCACATCAGATCCAGCAAGCCTCACACACATTTTTTTTATGAGGCACATCTTCACAATTTGTAATCTAACTACCACTCTGATCCACTGCTGTCATGTCCAAATGAGAATGGAGTGGAACTCTCCCTCCATGAACACTTTCCTGCTGTGGCAGAAACATCTCACCTGGGCTGAAACAGGGATATCATCCCCAGCAGGCCCAAAGCTAGGAAAATGGTGAAGAGAAGACCTCACACATCAACAGTTTGTGACTGGGAGCCAGCAGCCACATCTGCCACACACCAGGCACCAGTTTCCTTACTGCTCACTGGTCTACTGCCCCATCCTTTCCACATACTACTGGTGCTGGTTGCTCAGAAGAGCTGATCCCAGCAAGATGAGGTGTGTGACCCCCGCAAACAGGATTTGTGAACTCTTCAGGGCTGGGGCTCAAGCATCCATTGGCATTTTTTTCTTCATGCAAAAAGGCCAGAGTAAGCAAAGCTCACTGTAGAAGGAAAGTGAGGCAAACACCCACAACTTGCAGAATTCATAGTTTGGGCTATAACAAATGCTCTCCCCAAGTAGCAGTTTAGGGCTATTTTACCTGTTAATCACAGAGGGTCATCTCTCAGGGAAAAGCAAAAGCAAACTATTTGTCCTAAATACAACCAAATCGTTCCATCTACAAGACCCTCAGAAGCAGAATATTTACAGAAACATATTTCCATTTCTTCAGAAGCAGAAGCTACCAAACTCCTCAAATCCTGTCTTCCACTGACCCATAGTCTCCTACAATAATACTTCTCTCTTCTCTTCTTGTATTTTGTACACACTTCTCTACAAAAGATAATTATTGTTCCTGCTCCCATAGGACAGAAAAGCCAGAGGGGAAGACCCTCTTCATCAGAATTTTATATCCAAATGTAGTGCAAAGACTTGATTACAAAGTCAGCATGCATCTACATGTTTTATTCACCCTCATAAACATCATCAGTGTCTTAAAAGTATTTTTTTTCCTCTCTGTTTCTTAAATTGAAGAAAATATAAAACTAGTTTGCAAGAACAAGGTCTAGATCACCAAGTAGTTTGGCTCTGCAAAGCTCTACAGTCTCCTGTGCCTGAAAACAGCACATAATTTTTTTTAGATTCCCCATGTAATTGCAGTAGCTGGTTCTCCCTGAAAATTCTCAGTTTAAATATTTTGATCTGATACTTTCTCTAGGTTTTAGAAAAAGAAAAACCTGAGCACCAAAAAAAGAGAAGCCCGTTGCCATCATTGTGTATTTTAAGCGTCTTCCTGTCCTCAAGCTGTTCTTTCAAGGTGATCATTAACCAGTCCTGTAAAATCAACATATTCTTTATTCTTATAAGAAGACAGTTATTAGGCTGCATAAAGTTAACAGTGTTTCCTCAATTTTCCAGCTGAATTCAAATCTGTTCTAGAGTGATTTGTGGCACACCATATGATTTCCAGCAGATGCCTGTTTTAGCTGATATTATTAGCTTTGAAACCATGCATAAACTCTCAGAAGGTCAGAAAAGGATAAAAATTGACAGTAAGAGGCTCAAGTAAATGAAGGTAAATACATCAAACAATCTGTTTAACACAGGCACCACATGAGTCAGTAGTGTCACCTCTTCTTTGAGGAGAAAGTTATATCTAGACAGGAAAATACAGATTTAAAAAAAAAAAAAACCTCAAGGGCAGCAAATTTTGTTTAGATGAAAGAACAGGGAAAGGAGAAAATAACAAAGCAAGAAAGCAATTGGGAGTCATTACAGCAAATTCTGCAACATGGCAGCAGCACACAGAACGTTCCCATCTCCAACACCCTCAACTTAACAATTCCAGTATTTCTGTCTGTGTGCAACAAGCACCTCTGTAGTGAGAACTCCAAAAATTCTTCATTAAAATCTGCTGCTGTGGTATACTACAGACAAGACATAAATAACTGCCATTTCTCATGCCATACAGCTCCCTGTTGAGGCTTTGCTAACACAGGGACTAAGATTCAAATATTTCCTGCTCGTAAGTCTGCAAGGAAAAAAATAAAACAAAACAAACCCCAAAACTTATTTATCTCTTAATTTGTTCAAAACCGGATCTATTTCCATCAAGGCTGGAATTAAACCTGCAGCTGAAGGTTGAGGTCCAAAGCCACAGTGAGATAATCTCAGGCTGGTCCAGGAGCATGCGAGGTGTCCCTCTTCACTCTGCCCTGCCTTTTGGACACTGTCCCCCTCCTTGCCGAGCAAGACCAGGCACTGTAGCACATTCTCCTGTAAAACCAGTCGATTTTTACCAAAAAATCCATTACAGATGCCATACTACTATGAAGAGTTCTAGCCGAGGTGGATGCTACTCATTTTGTATAATTTCTCTGCTATTTGAGGTCTTTAGAGAAGAAACTACTTATAATTGTACTTGTGCATGCTCTAGCAGTATCGAACCTCAAATTGTTATGCCTACCTCTAGGTATTACATCAAATCTACTAGCAGTAGCAAATCATTATAATCTTCACTAGAAATACTTTTCTGAAAGTCAGGAATTGTTTTATATATTTTCTTGCAAGTAACCATCAGTTTACAATGACATAATGCTTATGGTGAACTCAGATACCAACTGGGTACTACAAAAAGGGAGCCTTGATTACTCGTATGCAGTTAATCAGCATAGAAAGGTCAGTTTTACATTTATAAACATAGTCCAAACTATAAATTAGTTTCTATGGAAAAAACAGAGTAGAAGTCTTTTCTATATAATGATTTGACTTCTTATTCAGACAAAGAAATAACTACCTTTAGTCAAATAGCTTCCTTCAATTTTTTTTCCAATTACTTTAAGCACTGTTGTTGAGTCCACTATTAAGAATATGCCACAAACCTTGTATATTATTTTCTTCCATCAATAAGTCCTTTATACCAACACATTTTGTGAAGAGGATGAAAAACACACTGCTCTTTCAGTGACACAATATATTTCTAAGCTCGGGCTAAAGAGTCACACCTGAGCAGAAGATAGGATGCAGTGAAAACTGAAAATCCCACTTCACTTTGAAAAGTAAAAACTAAACAAACAGAAAAATCTCAACGAAGCACAATTTCTACTGGCAAAACACTTGTATTTATTCCATTTGTGATACAGAAGAAGGGATTTATTGACTATACTTGAATTTGATTTTAGAACATTAAAAGCAAAATACACTGAATAATTTAAGCTTTAATGTATTTCCCTGAATGGAACATGCTCTCATGAGAGGTCAGTAAAAGAATCAGTTTACATTGCACAAATGGACAGTAGTAAAGAAAGATTTCCCTAAAAACAACACATCAATAGGATTTACAAGCTCTGGCTTTATATAATCTACTATAAACCTGTTTTTCATATTTTGGCTAATGTAAAACTCTTGTAGCTGAACCATAATGGCATTCAATTCTTATGCCTGAATAATTTGAATCACCGGAAGAAAACAAGATGTATCTAACATATGGGTGGAGAAAGGGAAAAGTATTTCAAATAATTAATCAAAACTAGGAAAGAATGATAAACTAGTTCTTTGATACTTTGAAATAATTTGGAATGTAGCACAAAGCAGTTACAGGCTCTTCAAATTTAATCAATAGTATCAGCATGAATACTAAAATATTGTAACTGCATTGTAGAGATGAGGGTAATATTCAACAGGCAATGACGTTCTTCTTGGCTTCTCACCTTATGCAAACTGAAGCCACAATTTACACATACAAAGGCCTATTAATCTGAAATTGCACAAGTTCTGGCTTCTGTAGTCCTTATGTGATACTAGAGGTGCCTCAGTGCAAGAGCTAAATTTTAATTTTAAGGACTAGAGAGGCAACAAAGAAGATTCAGTCAAAGAAAATCTTTTTGCCCTGATTAGCAAGTCAGATGTTTGGTAAAGCTGTCATGATGGGAGAGAGAGAGAGTTAAAAGCATCAGTAACTCTCCATTGGAAGTCTGCAGGATCTCAGGTATAATTTGCCAAATGCCAGAATTCAGGAGTGGGGCAAATCTAACATTTTTAATGCACAAAACATGACGTATTTGAATGCTTTAATTCCTAAATCAAACCATGTTAATCAAGACATGAGATACATTATTATTACAAATTATATAATTGATTTAAAATGCTAAGAACATTAGTTCATTGATGGCTTGTACTGAAGCAAAAGTGCAGTCAACTGGTTGGACAATGAGTCAAGGGACAACAGCAATGCAGTTGTCATGAATAAAGCCTTGCTTGGTCCGAAACACCATTGGAGTCCAATCAAATTAGGAGTAAATTAGGTCAAAGAAGAAGCAAAAGACAGCACAAATTGACAAGCCCTAGATCAAATGTCCTGAAGCTCCCTGCAGGGCATCTGCTTAGAAAGGGATGGTGGAAATGTCATTCCCCTTATTATAATAAAATTATTATTTTTTTAAAAGTGTTGATAAAGGGCAGAAAGGTAGGGGGTTTCTCCGTGCATACTGATAGCCGTACACAGCCTGGACACCTTCCAAAAGTAAACAAGGGAGGTGAGAAAAGGTCTTTGTATCTAGAAAACGTCACACATGCACTACTGATCTGCTCCCAAATGAGCCAAGCAATGCCAACGAATGCAGAGTCAACAAGACAGTACCAAATTTCGTCATGTAGGAGGCCAACCAGCAAATTTTAAATTATAAAACAAGAAAATACTTACAGAAGTAAATAGCTTGGAAGTTATCAGCTATATGTGTGTTTAGGGATGGCTGAAAGAAATGTTATTACTCATCAGCTGTAGCTCTGAGGACATTAAACTATGGCAGTTATGTACCTAATCCTCATAGGTGCTTTGGTAAATCCTACAAATGCCTCACTCAATCATTTATTGTACAAATATCTTTAAGATACCCAAGCCTCAATCTATTATGGTATAATTTCTTCACAGGAGTAATTGAATTTTGCATATATTGATGAAAACAGCAAAGAGCGAAAATACAACAATGACCAGCACTTACTAAAAGAAAAAGCAGAAGATTCTTTTTAAGAGTCAACAAGTTTTATATTCCATCCTATATATTCATTACTGGAAATTCAGAATATCCTGAAGTTAACTCTGGAGTCATTCAAAGTCCTTTTCACTCCTGTCACAAGAACTCAGTTTTTCTTCCAGATAAATCAAAAGGACATAAATTCATCAGGGAGGTTCTCTCTCATCTTTTTTTTCCTTTTATTTATTTTTAATTCTTTCTTTCAAGTAGCTTCTGGTATTGTTTCTTGTAACATCCATTATCTTTCATGTCTAAAAACTATATGAAAATGTTGCAACCTTCTGATATATCATTAATGCTTTCAGTTCCTCCCATGTGAAGGAGTGGAAAATCAAAGAAGTCTTTTAAATAGATGACATACAGGTATGTACAGAACAGTACAAAAAAAAAAGCTCAATTTGGGGAAAAGATAGTGTTAAGTGTTTGCTATTTTATTTTTACAATTCCCATTCTGAGCTTTTTGGGATACAAACACTCTTGGGGCTCTCTCATTGTTTCTGTGTAAAGAAACTATGGCATTTTTACTTGGCTGCTTTCAAACTGGACAGATTAAGAGCACATTGTTCTTTCTATCCATGTGTGACTCCACTTGTATCACTTCTTTTGGCCAAAATTGCTCTTGAAAATCAAGGACAAATTCAGATATGGCTTTTCCAATTAAATTGTACCAATTATAATCAAAACTTCATCAGTTTGGCTAAGTTGGAGTCAGTGACAGATGCATGTACACATTTTCTAACTATTTTGGTATTTAGATATTCAGTAAAATTTCTGACAGCCTGCTTAACTAGAAGAAAGTCTTCAAAAAACAAATAATCCTTGTGTGACTTGAAGGCAGATACACAGCCATTAAGTACAAAATGGTGGCATTAGATCAAACAGCAGCTTTTCTTCTTGTATCAGAGTATGAACAGCATAATATAAAAAGATATCTGAATTAATTTTTGACATGTACTCTATCTTGTGAATGAGACATCTAAATTTCATGACAATTTAATATGCAACTTGTAAAGTGGTATAAATGCAAATCTTTTACTACATGCAACTACCTGTTTGCACCCAATCGAACTCATTTCTTCCAGAACATTGTCATCTCGAGTAGAAACAGAATCACCTTCTCAACACAAAAACACACTCAAGATTCATCATAACAGCAGCCAAAACTCTCATACACAATGTATATTATTAGAATTTTTCCTGTAATAATTTTTTAAAAACCCCACTTAAGGTTGCATTTTCTATTAAATTATTAGTCTTATTTGGACTACCCAAGTATGAATTAGGAGGTAATTTTCATATTTTTATAAATGCACATATTCATTATTCTATTTAAAAATACAGATACAATTTCATTCCAAATCGTACTGAATCAGTAGTTCCCTAGATAGGTTCCCCTGCACCTCTGGTAACCAACATCTGCCCACAGTTCACATTCTGGTTAGGAAAAATCCTTTAGGTTTATTGTGTTGTTTCATTTTTCAACTTCCCTAATCAGTTTATTTTCTAAACACAGGATGCCATGATACCAGCTCTGAGCTCTGATTAGCTAATGCACATTATTTGCCAGTTGCTACGCTGTGAACTTCAGTACATCCCTCTCCTCTCTGCTGGGCTTCTCTGCTTAACAGCCTCCAAGCTCTTTGCCAGCAAGAAACTGCTTCATTTCTTCCTCTTGCAGCCCACACAAAACTGGTCCAACATTTAGATGAAAGGAAGAAAAATAAGAACAGATAATAAATTTTTCAAACTGATGAAGAAAATTGTGTATACGGGTGTCATACAGCAGAGGGAAAAAGCAACATATTTGTTGACAGTTGTCCATCTCATTCTCTCCTCTCACCATGTTTTCATCATCTGTGCTTGCAAAAAGACCTTTTTCTTGCAGTTTTCAGGGGCTAGAGCTATAAATTTTTCAAGCCCATTCAATAGCCAAAAACTCAAAAAACAAATCAAGATATTTAGGAAAGCTGTAGAATATTAACTTAGATGCTACACTGCCATTGTATATTCCTCCTGTATCTGCAAAGACCAAAAACTTGCTTTCACTCTACATTTGGTGACCAGAAACCAAGCAGTTTTGATTTCCATTTGTACCCACCTCAGCCAAATAAATATGTATACGTATTGAATTGTATATATCCATATTTTCAGTAGTAGTATTTTCTGTTTCACATCACAACCACAACATTAAGCTGCATTTTAGATGCTTTTACACATTTTCCTCGGTCCACAACACATCAACAATGTCTCAAAGAAAAGCTGTTTCTCTCTGACCAGAGCATCACCTCCTGCTCTGTCCCCTCAACCTTTTCACTTCTCTTGATAACTAATAAAAGTCTCAGTTTTATTACAGCTCTCCAGTTCCTGGTGCTCTATAAGCCTGTCTGTCTTCAAGGCTAAAAAAGGTGTAGATTTTTTGGTTTTCTTGTTTGCTTTCACTTTTACCTTGACGTGCTTAAAATATATTGTCCCAAGGTAAATGCAGAGCAAATGCTGACACCTTTGGTTTTACCACGAAAGAGGTTTGAGGTAGCTGTGCCCCACAGTATAAATAAGTGCAGGATCTTTATTGTGCTTTCACTTTTGAACAGATAAGAAAGAGAGAACTACCCTAAAGGTACAAAAAGCAAATCTGATTTTTTTTTTTACCTGTTGAAACAATCTATCTACACTTTCTAACCATGAAGCTTTCAGCCAACGCAGCTCAAGCAAACCAAGCATTATTATGCACCCATTATTTACTATGCACCCATTATTTACTCATTTATTTTAATAAATAGCAAAGATGGTGAATAGTCATAACTCCATGAACAACTACATAAAAGAAACCTGTCACAAAAGAGTGTGGGTGCTGAACTGCCATGAACTGTGCTGCAGTACAGATTTAACAATGCATTTACAAACCAACCTTTTAGTTACTCATTGTTCTGAAAGTGGTTATGATGGTGACCAAGGATATGGACTTCCTGAAGTTTGGAAAGCTATTCAGATGAAAATGTAAGAGCTAGAGTAACTATAAGAACAAACCAAATGAGATCAGGAATGATAAATTCTCCCTTGGAGGAGAAGTAGAAATATGAGCTCAAACTCTGAGCTTACAGCAAAGATATGCCAGAACATAGTGGGGAATAAGGAAAATGTGATTGAGGTCACCTCTACTTAACCTTTCCTGAGGAGGAAAGTGCAGGTAAAACAGAAAGCTGTTAAAAAGCAGGATCAAATGAAAAGTGATTCCACTTAATAATGTTGCCTAAAGGTCAATGTTTATAGGAAAAATAAATTAAATGGAACAAAAAGGAAGGGTTTCAAAAGAGATCAGCTATATCCAAAACATGAAAAAAGAGACTGCAGTTACACTGAATGTTGCATTTTGTCTTTTATCCAGAACAAAAGCTCTGCCACTATTCTTGTCCTTTGGACTTGTGTGGTGGAGAATGTGGGAATGGCTGGTGGCATCAGGGAGTTCCTGTGCTTCAGCTTGGAAGGGTTTTGCACCAGCAAGTACCTCCACTGTGTTCTTCAGTCGTGTTGTCTCTAGACCAATAGTTTTAATCAATGTTAGACAATACCATTGCTTTTAGCCCCAGAACTTAATGGTATTTAAAAATAAATTAAAAAATACACACCCTTCTTTTTTTCATCTTCAAAGACTGTTGCCAAGACTGAGTAGTTTTTGGTATCAGCCTACAATATCCAAACAGTTTTGTATACATTTAACTTTAAAGAAAGAGGGATGACCCATAGTAGTAAAGTCTCAACAGGGCTCACTGTTACTGACATTACTAAATATAAGTGTATGGATAAGGGTTTTTTTTAGCCCCAGAACTTAATGGTATTTAAAAAGAAATTTAAAAATACACACCCTTTTTTTTTCATCTTCAAAGATCGTTGACAAGACTGAGTAGTTTTTGGTATCAACCTACAACATCCAAACAGTTTTTTATACATTTAACTTTAAAGAAAGCGGGATGACTCATAGTAGTAAAGTCTCAACAAGGCTCACTGTTACTGACATTACTAAATATAATAAGGGTTTGCAGGATTAAAGATGCAGAACATTAGCCTTCA
>NW_010326913.1:9584-13593 GCF_000700745.2 Antrostomus carolinensis | reverse complement strand
TGGGTCAGATGTGCCAGGCCAACAAATCCACTCAGACCAGTAAACTTGATTGTCCCTCTCCTCCATCTGGCTGGAGGCAGGGCCGCTCCAAGCTTGATCATACTGCCTGCCATCATCATATGAGTTTGAGCAGCTTGCATGGGCTGGACTCCTATTCACTTCATTCATGTAGATAAGGATGTGAAGCCCATCTATGCTGTTTGGACAGCTGTCCACTGTAAACTGGAGCAACTTTCTTGGAAGAACCTCCTTTTTCATTTGGTTTTCTTCACAGCTCATGTACGCGTGCCTCTAGGGCTGAGGTGGGTTTTCTATCCCACTTTCTCATGTCATCTCCATGGTCATACAATTCAAACCATAGTGTGGCCCGTGGCATGTGCTGTTAGTCAGCAAGTCAACATCCCTCATTCCAATCCAATGCCTAGAGGTGGTGAACCATGTATAAATAGTGGACACAACATAAACAGCAAGTGAGATGATACAGACCATAGCTCTAAAAACACTTTTGTGAGCACAGAAAACAGCATTCCGATCAGTGCCAACCAAGTCAGAGGCCACATCATTAATGCTTATTACAGTTTTGTTTTAAGACAGTCTGGTCAAACCTGTCTTTATCTCAACTCTTTGAGCCCATGTTGGGAAGCAAAAAAGACTGTGATGGATTGGCTTCACCCTTTTAGTTTGTAGCCAAATGCAGCCTGCTCTCTCACCCTCCCCCACACTCAAGGGAGTAGGGGAGACAATTGGAAGGGAAAGGGCAAGGAGACTGATGGGTTGAGATAAAAATTATTTACTAATTAAAATAAATTATAATTATAAGAACACTAATAACAGAATATACAAATGAGTGATACACAGTGCAGTTGTTCACCACCCACTGACAGATGCCTGTCCTGTGCCAGCCAGCGATCCCAGAACAGAGACAGCCCCCAAACTGAAACCCCGGGAGAGCAAGCCGGAGCGAGCCCCGAGAGAATACCCCATCTTCCAGTCAGCCCTGGTTGATATACTGACATGATGTGATGTGATACAGAATATCTCACTGGCACATCCAAATGCCTGTTCTGGGGTTTGCTATTCACTGTGCTTCCCCCTCCCAGTCCTGATGCAGCTGTGAACCAGACAAACATGGAGAGCTTGAACTCCAGCAGCAACTAATAACATTAGTACTTTTATAAAAGTTCTTATCATAACAAGTCCCATACTGAAACTAAAACACAGCTATTCTAACTACTAAGAGGAAAATTAACTCTATCCTAACAAAACCAGGACAGTATGTTTGTTTTTTCTTTTATAAAGCTGACAAAAGGTATGGCTAACAAAGCAGATATGCAACACTGATTTTTAATCTGAAATGTAATCTTCCCACTTCTGGTTTTGTGACTGTCACAAAGCAGAAAGAAACACTCATATTTGGTTGCTTTTCATCAGCATGACTAAGTAAAAAAATCATAAAAGAAACTATTAAGACTGTTTGTGTGGGCATATGCGTACCAGCCAACACTTTTTATCCAGAAGAGGGGCCATTTAGACAAATGCTGTTGTGAATTACATTGTGGTATGAAAGTTATTTCTCTTTTTCAAGTAGAAGGAAAAATATCTGGTTTTTTTATACCATGGTATCAAAATAGTATTGATAATTGCTATTTCTGATCAATGTTCTCTTTTTTACCTTATTGTTTTTACTATAAATGTACATACTCCAAGCAGTGTTACCAAAACAAATAATCTCTTTATTTCACTGGCTCATAATTTCATTATTATTGCAATAGTGTGTTTGTACATTCACATGATGCCAATGCACACAGCCCCAGAACAGTTTAGAGTCAAAGGCTGAATGTTGTAAAATCAGGACAGAGAGAATTAATACCCCGTAGAGAAAATGGCCATTCTCACTGGTCTCATCCAGACAAAATAATGCAGCACCATTGAGTAGAATGATGTTGTTTCCATAGGTCTGGTTCACATCCCACAGTGGTAGAAGAAACAAAAGCAAATAGAAGAAATTATGCTATTTCCACACACTGCTCTGTACCTGTGATTTGCTCACCAAGGACATTGTAAATCTAATTAACTTGTGTTCCCAGTGATATGAAAAAGACAATAGATATCTGTCCAGCTGAAGACAACTACAGTGCAGTTATCCTGCCAGAAATAGAGAGTGTATTCATTTGGCATACTTCTGGTTTCATGGTAGTGGTAAGTTAGGGTGTACAATAGTACCACCATGATTACTGTGAATTACACCAGCCTGGTTTTCTTTCAATATGAATTGGAAAATGACTACAGTTCACATGGAGGAGTTACTTATACTGCAGATGTCAGTTAAAAATTAGTGCTCACAGAAAATAATGCAGATGCAGCAGCTGTATTGAGATCTGGACACTCCTGTTGAAATCCATATCATGCAAACTACCTGCTCCCTATTACTTTACAGCAAATAAACATGAATTTATGCTTTGTTTTTCTGATGCATACTCTTTTGTGACACAGAGTGTCAGGTCCTGGTTCCAGTGAATTCAAAGAGAAGTTTATCACATATTGATAATTCAATCAGACAATGATAATTTTTTTCATAGGAAGTAGCATTGTGGTTAGATGTTGGGGTGGGAATTGTATCTTCTAACAACATATTTCAGTTTGTCAGGGAAGTGATTTTTCTTTTTCTTGGTTCCTGCTAGCAGCTTATAAGATACCTGCTCTGCTTTTCAGAGTTGTTTTGCATCTCAGCATACCTGCCAAATGACTCTTCAAGCACCTTTTCTGTTCTTCTGAGAAACATAAATCTGGAGATTTGTTGTACAGATACTTCTCATACTTTTGCTCTAGCCCTGTATTTTCAATTTTCTCAGATATATATCAGACTTCCACACTTTGCAACCTGTGTATTTGAGATCTGGGAAAAGCAGTTCTTCGGAATATGTAATGAATGACAGAACAACAAACCATAGAAAGCTCCTACTTGCCCTTACCCTGTCTCATCTGTAATATCAGAAATTTGCAGTTTGATTGTTATGGATCAGAAAACATCACCACACAGAAAGAAAGATGTAGAAGATTGTACAGTATTTCTAGTAAAACATATGAAGAACAATCTACAGAATTTAACATTGATCCCATCGAGCTGGGTCTAGTTTCCTCCTCTGTGTGCACTTGATTGCACTCAGAGTGGAGCCTGTGTTTCATAGTAGATTCTGAATGATTATTAGTTTGTAAATAGGTGAAAGCTGGTCGTTGCTGAATTATGTTAGCCAGAGTAATCACATATAGTGGCAGAAGGAAAGAACTTGAAAATCATGGATATATTTTGATGACTGATATGCCATTTCTGTTCTCCTTTTGAGAACTTCAACTTTTCAACTTTTTCCTTGCTTCCAGCTGATAGGACAATGCATCATTGCTGGTTAGCTAAGCTTTTCTTTATCTGCATTTTGACCCTGGAGAGTTTTTTTGTTGTTTAGCTTTCATTATTATTTTGTATCCCTCTCTAGGATATCCATTGTTTCATATCTCTGTTCACAACATAGTATGCAATCTAATTAGCAAGCAATCATTAATTGTAATTCTTTGGTAATCTTACAACATATTGGGACCAATTTTCTTTCTTACTTGTCAAGGTTTTCAGCCACTAACTTACCAGAATTTCTCTGGTGAGCAAGCTCAGCAATATTCTTGATCTTGCACTCCATCACCCTGTAAATGCTGTTTCTTCATTTGACACTGTTCTCTTGATTTTTTTTCTCCCTTGTATTGATGTTTTCCAGAAATGTTTCTTTAGATTACAGTCATGTATTTGGTAAAACACAGAATTACTACCACTACCTCTATACATACAACGCATTCCACATGCATAAGGCAGGTGATAAGTGGTGAATGTGGCACACAGAGTCTCAGGATATTGTGCTCAAAAAGTTAATTGAAAATAAATTTGTTCTTTGTGGTGATGTACACAACTGGCTGTTGTTTTCTGTATTAATTGTTCTCTTCTGTTTGTGCTCATGAGTCTGTT
>NW_010326913.1:8902-9545 GCF_000700745.2 Antrostomus carolinensis | reverse complement strand
CAAGGAGCATAATGTTTCTGGATAATTTAATGTAGAAATATTTTCATTGTAACATTTTGTCTTTCTGCCTTAAAGTTTTCCTCCATTGATATTCACCTGAATTGTTTTTGACTGTCAAGTATGTAGCAAACTTGATGAGTTTTTCACTTTTAGTGTATAGATTTACTAATTTGCTTTGTTATCCTGTGCACCTCTCAGTGATATTTTCAGAAGGGAGTATGGGTGACAAGGAATGGGAATGAATTTAAGCTAATCTGACCATTTATTGGCAATTATTTATCTAGTAACAAAGAAGAAATTTTCATTGTCCTATAAGCATTCTTCAGACTGTTCAAATAATTTGAGCTGGGAAGAGTATTACAGGTCTGTTCATTACTTTTCACCAAGAGGCTTCTCCAGGATTTGGGAAAGCAGTGGTTTCAGTGCTGATCATCTGAGAGAGACCTTTTCCTTTGTGAGGGGAATTTATATCTGTGTCTCCCTATGAGACACTCTGTAAGAGACATAGAGACCTAGTTTCTTTCTGTCTCAGAACAATTTCCAAGCTTCAGGCTGCAGATGGTTTTGATTTGGGGCTCCTGTAGTCCTTGCTATTGAAAGCTCTCACTCATAAGGCATACTGCAATATCAATGGAATCAGGGA
>NW_010326913.1:4143-8890 GCF_000700745.2 Antrostomus carolinensis | reverse complement strand
GGAAAGAGCCTGGGATTAGGTACTAGGGTTGTAATCTCTCTTCCTCTAAATATATAGTTATGTACCTAAAAATAAATGCAACTGCTTCGATGAAAGAGAATGAGAGGTTGAGGCATGCTTCTGCAAGATGAACAGCTTCATTCTTTTTATAAAGGAGATGTATATTAACACCCCATATCTAGAATGAGTATCTAACCATCAAGCAAATGAGCTTAAAAGGACACTAATATCTCAGCATAGGCATATGTTTTTCACTTTTTAATAGAAATGTCAAAATATTTTTCTCTAAGTTCTAGAGGAATATTTGTTCAATATGAAAAAGATGTCTTCATTATGTTGAGAAAAAGCAAGCAGTCAGTTTGAAATGAATTCAGTGTTTATCTGAGAGAGCAATCAAGATAAATACATTGTTTAGATAGTCTTTAAGTCTTTCTCAGATGGAACAGTGAGGAAAAAGACTTAATGCATTCAGCATTGATTTCACCTTACCTGTGTTTTGCCCATAATTTGAATATTTAATTTTCTGAAAGACCTTGGAAAAGCTGTTTATTACATCTGCTGGACATTAGCCCTGTACACGCCTTTTGAGGATGTGTAGCCCATACTTTACTTCACAGATAACACTTTTTATAGTACCAAATCTTAAGTGTGTTAGTCTATGGCTCACATAATTGTTTACTTTTTTGACTTAGTGCTAGTTAACTGACTTTTCTTGACGACTGCAGGGATGATGTTAACCACTTACTAGTGTACCAACTGGCAATTTTATCTCTATAGTGTCTTTTGTCTTTTTCATTATCTAATAAAGTATTTTAGTTTGTACATGTGCCTCAAAACACTATATTTGCAAGTTCACTTTGCTGTGATCAGAAGACCAGAAAATTGGGAGCCACTCAGTAAGTTGTACAGCCAACAAAGGCAATTCCCAGTGGTAAGAAAACAGAAATCATGTTAACCAAAATAACTTAGTAGCTGGAACGACTTGCTAAACTTGTTTGATTTTGAATAAGAATCTTTGATTGTATGCCTTATTGATACATAGCAATGCCTGTCATATTTGCATTGTAAACATTCCTTTGTTTTTTTTTTTCCAAAAAAGTATGATTTGAGGCCTTTTAATTTCTGATACCTCAATTATAAATGCTTCTTTTCAGGGGAAAAACCAACCAACCAACCAACCAAAACCAAACACACCCCTCCCAAAAAAAACCCCAGTAAAATGTTTGTAGAGATTTCCAAAAGTTGTGTAAGACCTTGACTGCTTGTCATGTGATCAAAACTTCTTGGACTTTCTCTATCCTTTTGCAATTCTCTGTGTGTTTGCTTTACTTTTATATTTATGTCTTAGATAGGGGGGAAATAGCATCCAGATGACAACTAGGCTTGTTGCTGAGCAGAACTGACAAAATATTTTTGTTTTGACAAAGGTAATTTTTCCAACCAAAATGAATATTTTCATGAATAAAAACTGAAAAGAATGGAGGAGGTTTGGGTTTTAAAAGATGAATTAATATACCAAATCTGAAAGGGGAAAAATACTGGCTTTTTTAAAAAAAACCCCTATTTTCTAAAGAAGAGGAGAGAGAAGTAAAAATAAATAAATTATTAATTATAGAAGTGTTGTGTTTTATCCACAGCAATTTAACATGGCAGGGAAGTGTAACAGGATGTGTGAAGTTGAAACTCTATGGCTTATGTTTTCAAAGCTATGCTGTGATTTGAATGTTCAATTCCCATCAGAATTTGACAGGAGTTTTGCTTCAGGCAGCTTTTGATATTCTCCCCTACTGGTAGAAAAAGCAGGACTGTATACAAAACAAAAATCTCTTTGAAACTCTAATTTTTCACCCTCACCTCTTTAAAAGCTATTGTATCTGTAGGCTTTCCAAGAAAA
Source organism: Antrostomus carolinensis (assembly GCF_000700745.2). Classification (NCBI taxonomy): domain Eukaryota; kingdom Metazoa; phylum Chordata; class Aves; order Caprimulgiformes; family Caprimulgidae; genus Antrostomus; species Antrostomus carolinensis. The sequence continues at coordinate 6,996 of NW_010326913.1, read as the reverse complement.
CCTGTACAGTTTTAAAGTCATATTTAACTTCTGCTGAGCAGATGCCCTGAAACTGTGCAAAAACATTGTGAAGACTACTGCAATAAGGCAGAGATGCATTTTAACACAGATCTACTCTATATACAGACACTGATGCATGAGATACAATTCCAATTATTTTCTTTAGTTCTCTGAGCCTTTTTTTTTTTGCACATTTTAGTACCTTTTATTTGCTGTATTTGCCTCCTGAGTTTTATATATAAATAAGCAGCTTTATAATTTTCTGTGTCACCTCTCCAGACAAATACATCTAGTCCAGGCTTTCCCTGTTGATATATCTATGGAAGAGCTGGCCAAGGACCTGTACTGGAATTTTCCTCAACTCCATCACTTGCCATGGCACCTTTTCTAATTTGCTTAATTAGGAAATTAGCAAATCAGCCTCCTACTCTACCCTCTGGCTGTGCCTTTCTCTTGCTAAAATATGCAACTTCTACATGGCTCCAATTGCACATCCAGATTGTCAGCACTGCTGTGGTCGTACTTTCAGGTCCCCTGGTCCCTGATGGTACCTTTCCCTTGCAGAAGAACAGCAGTAGTCACCCTCCCTGCCTGTCATTAGAGCTTCAAAGCTAACACCTGAGCTGTGTCAATTGGGGCCACGTTGTTCCTGAGGTGATGCTTTATTAGAATAATAACCTGCAAAGTTTGTTCCCAATCACCTTTTTTTTTTCCTTTGCCAGAATTAGTATCTACAATCCCCCAAGTATTTTCCTGATTTCACCAGCTTGTCAGGTCTCATCATGCTTGAATGACTACCACACACAATTCAAATTTATCTGTGAATGTTTTACTTGACTCAGTAAAGTGTTGAGTTGCAAAGTTTGGATTCAGATCAGGGTTTCTTGAATGTAAGGAGTTATAAAATTCATTTCTTCATGAAGGTGTTCCTTATTCTACCTGCAGAAGCATTAAAAGAGTATTTAAACATCCAAATATATAGGCAGACTGTTTAGGTCCATGACAGAAATACTGATCACAGCTGCTAAGTGGAGAAGAATTTAATTGCAGAGATTATACTGCAAAAGTTTGTCATTATGTTTCTTAGAACTGCTAGTACTGTTGAATCTTGGACACTATATAGGTCGAGCTGTAATGAACAGCAGCCTTCATCATATTATGTAACCTGTGGGTAGTATGCATGCAGAGTAGAAGCTAACTGTGCTTCAGCTAATATTCAGCATTTACAATGAATCACATTGGTTTGGATTACAGGGGCTAGATTTTAAGTTTTAGAATTATAATTCAAACTTGACCTTTTAAAAATTATATTATTATGGCTTATGTGGAACAGGAATGCTACATATATTTATGTAAATATTGATATCATTATAAATATATCCCCACATTTAATGCAGCTTTTCTGTACAGGTTCGGTACAGCAACAGCCTCAGCCTTTTAAGCATCATCTTTCCAGCAATCCAATTCCACCACACCAGACTAGCCTATATACATTGTTAAATTTAGGAATATGATGCTGTCCAAGTGAGCACAGGTATCCTGAAAAATACAGGAAGCTGCAAAATAGGGTATATTTGGCTCAAGTGGAGTCCTTTTGTTTTCTCTTGTGCTTCACCTCAGAATATTCCTACTGAACAGGTTTGGCTAAACCCATCAGGAAAAGAAGACAAGTTAGTGGTAGTTATGATCTCATTCCCTTAAAAGTAAATAATCCCCTGCATTCTCAAAAGGGAAAGATATTCCTGTAGAAATACTTATCAGCCAGTCCTTTCTCCTTTCCCTTGTCTTCTCTGCCAGGAGCTGGATTTAGTCTTGGACTTTTACTACAGAAAAAACCAAAGAATTATATGTTGCTCATCTTTTGCCAGAGACCTCTGTAGAATTAATGTTATATGACGTACATTAAGAACATAGGAACTACCTTTATAGGACTCCAATTTAAGTGATCTGTGGGATGTCCATTCCCCTTCCAGAGAAGTCTGTAGCAAATCTCCAGTTGACCTCAATAGGAATGTGCTTGGTCCAACATAATTTACAGCTCAGTACCACCTTCAGCATTATGGTAGTACTTCTTAACAGAATTATTGAGTTTTTAGAGCAGAGTGGTAGTCATACATTTTTTCTGGACCTGTACATATATATTGTACATTATCTTTAAATACAGTTACTAAAAATGAAACAGATCTGGAAATGCAAATCAAATGAGTTCTGTTTATGTCCCCAGGACATTTAGCATCACCTATGCAATACACATGAAATGCCCTTGATAAGACAGTTCACTTTGAAGTTTGATAGGAAATTAATATATATTAAATAAAACATTAATATATTCAAATCTAGAAGACTTGAAAAATTGAAAAGGCAGGCTATTTACAGCTTGTGCTATCGTAATTGGTATCTGCTGTGTCTTTTTCTCCCTTTTTAGTCCGATTAATAATATATCAGAACACTAATGGCATCCTAAAAGTCCTACATTAACTATGCACTTTAAGAGCCATTTCCTGCTGGTCTTGAATCAAACCACATTGATTCCAGCAAGATTTGGGTGTACTTGGTCTTTCACAGTTTCTACAATGGCTACTTTGCCATTTCCCTTGTGGTATAGGCACAGAGCCTGTAAAAGTGTCTTTTTACTGATTCTTTGCACCGTATTGCTCTGGCCAAAGGCAAAAACTACCTACAATTGCTGGACATCACACAGAAATCACAGAATCACAGACTGATTTGGGTTGGAAGGGACCTTAAAGATCACCTAGTTCCAACCCCCCTGTCATCAGCAGGGACACCTTCCACTAAACCAGGTTGCTCAAAGCATCATCCAACTTGGCCTTCAGCACTTCCAGGGAGGAGCAG
>NW_010326913.1:0-4111 GCF_000700745.2 Antrostomus carolinensis | reverse complement strand
ACCACCCTCATAGGAAAGAATTTCTTCCTAATATCTAATCTAAGCCTACCCTCTTTCAGGTTAAACCCATTATGCCTCGTCCTATCACTACCTGCCCTTGTAACTTCCTCATCTTTCCTGTAGCCCCTTCAGATACTGGAAGACTGCTATAAAGTTTCCCCAGAGCCTTCTCTTCTCCAGGCTGAACAGCTCCAATTCTTTCAGCCTGTCCTCATAGAAGAGGTGCTCCAGCCCTCTGATCATCCTTGTGGCCCTCCTCTGGACTTGCTCCAACAGGTCCATGTCTTTCCTGTGCTAAGAACTCCAGAGCTGGACGCAGTACTGCAGGTGGGGTCTCACCAGAGCAGAGTAGAGGGGGAGAATCCCCTTCCTTGACCTGCTGACCACACTTCTGATGCAGCCCGAGATACAGTTGGCCTTCCCGTCTGTGAGTGTGCATTGCCAGCTCATGTTGAGCTTCTTGTCCTCCAGTACCCACAAGTCCTTCTTTTCAGGGCTGCTCTCAATCCATTCCCTGCCCATCCTGTATTTGTGCTTGAGGTTGCCCCAACCCAGGTGGAGAACCTTGCACTTAGGTTTTTTGAACTTTATGAAGTTTGCACAGGCCCACCTCTCAAGCCTGTCAAGTTCCCTCTAAATGGCAACCCTTCCCTCTAGCATGTCAACTGAACCACATCTTGGTGTCATAATCACACTTGCTGAGGTTGTACTCAATCCCAATGTCCATGTGGCCAACAAAGATGTTGAACAGTGACAGTCCCAATACTGACCCTTGAGGGACATCACTTATCACTGGCCTCCACTTGGACATTGAGCTGCTGACTGCAACTCTTTGGGTGCAACCATCCAGCCAATTCATTATCCACCAATAGGTCTATTCTTCCAGTCCCTGCCATTCCATTTTAGAGACAAAGATGTCATGCGGGACAGTATCAAATGCCTTGCACAAGTCCAAGTAGGTGACATTATTTGCTCTTCCCTTATCCGCCAATGCTGTAACTCCATCATAGGAGGCCACCAAACTGGTCAAGCATGATTTGCCTTTAGAGAAGCCATGTTGACTGTCACCAATCACCTCCACACTTCCCATGTGTTTTAGCATAGTTTCCAGGATTATCTGCTCCATGATCTTGCCAAATGAGAGGAGGATTCAGAGCTGCAGCCTTTCTTCCCACTCCACATCCCTTCTGAGCAGAAGTGGGTCACAAGAAAAGTAGTGTTCCCTTTACCAAAGGATGCAGAAGATAACCTGAGCAACAACTGCACCTTGAGCAACTAAAAGAGCTGAAGTCAGGACCTAAAATAATTGTCCCTATTGTGAGAAGATGACCAAATCCACTATTACACATAAAATCTGCAAAGGTTGCTAGAAACCAAATTTCATTTATATTGCAGCTGCTGGGGAGGAGGTTGCAGGGATTTGTCTAATGATCCACTCAAGAAGTCACTTTGGTTTCTTCAGTTTTGGTGACTGCATTTCTTCTCTGCCCCATCCCTGCTGCCATGTGGCTGGTACAGCTGAGTCACTTCCTCTAACAGCTATCTAGAGCTCAAGTACCTTCAAGGTGTCAGAAAAAACATGTGTGTTACTGCCTTTTTTCTGCTTTAAGAGCTGTGTGTCTGGAGGAAGGCAGGTGGGATTTTCAAAGGCAGGTCTGTGGTCTCCATTGGCTTGGTTGTTCTGGGCAGGACTGGACCCAGTAAAAACCCACTGCCACTGCAGCAGGAAGGAGTGCTGTGCAGGTGACAGAGCTGTCGCTAGAGCCTACCCCAATTCCAGCTAAAATTACTACTCTGAAGCAAACTTCATTTCCCCCTTCAGTTTTCAGGCTGCCCTTTAGGGGCCTAGATTGAGTGACAGAGAACCAAATACCGTTGAAGATGGCTGAGATATGGCCCCATTCATCTGCCTAAAGACTGAAGTGAATTCAGAATTGCCTGGAATCTCGGGGGGCGGGGGGGAAATCCAGTGTATTTCTTTTCAACTAGGTTTTTTTTACTTTCCTGTTTGGGTTGGAAGTAGACATACTTAAATGGTTGAAATTATTGCTGTTTTTATAGCATGAAATGAAGCAATACAGAAAATCTAGTATTTCAGCATCTGCATACCAAAGACAAGACATAGTGAGTATATCAACCAATGATTTTTGGTCTTTTCCAGCTGATGACCACTACAAGAAAGCTGACAGGCTCTCTTTGCTTTTTCTCTGCAACATGCTCAAGAGCTTGAAGGATCAACTAATAGTTCCAGGAGGCTGATTTTTTCTTCTTTTTTAATCTCTACATTAGCATTTAGAATGTTGCAAGTTGTTTGTTGCTGGGCTGCAGGACCCTTGCTTCATGTTTTAAGCAATGCAGCATGTATATGCCAAAAATATTGCAAGTTACACTGGAAGACTATTCCAATTTCTTTTTCTAATAGTTTTTAACGTGCCTAATGTGGAACTTTTTGCTTCCTAGAAAGGTACCAACTGTAACTGAATTTTCTGGTGTCATGGCACTGTTCCTTCATCTCTCCTTCTTGTATTTTAGAAGCTGTTTCTAGACACTGATGGATGTGTTCCCATTTTCTCAGAAACTGCCTGATTGCTGATGATTGTTTAAACAGCCCTGTTGTGCTGCTGTGAATTTTTCAAGTACAGTAAATTCTGCTGCACTACTGGAAGCCTAATGGAATGATGGTAGCTTGCAGCACAAAACCTTAGAAGAAGGGGTTAATGTTAGCTCTATGTGATATGCTGCTCATCAGGATGCTGTGAAGTTCTCAGTCAGCTCAAATTCAAGATAATTCTACAATAGCTTTCAATTGCACCAAAATGTCACCTCTGGCTTTACTTTTACCTGCTCAGGGGTAGATAAAAATGTGCAAATGTGTATTCACAATAAAGTGGTCAAAGTTTAAGAGCTAATTATTGACACATAATGGCAGATATAGTGACGGACAAGAAATTTAATTTGGTCCTGTGTCTGTTTTGCACACAGACATCTGTTGGACTAGATGATCTCCTAAGGTCCCTTCCAACTCATACGATTCTGTGATTTTGTGATTCTGTGTAGTGCATGGAGCTCTGCCTGGAGGTGGATGAGGAGCCAACTGAGAGCTTATGGTTCAGGATTAGAGGGAGGACAGGGACAGGTGACATTACAGTGGGTGTCTAGCCAAATAAGGAGCACAAGAAAAATAGGTTCTGCAGGTCTAATCACTTCTGATTTGTCAGTATGGATGCTCCTAACACACATTCTTATTTGCGTTACGTATGAGAAGGAGAATTGTATTGACAGAAAATACTATTACAACTCTTCCTAAAAAGAAAGTTTTGTAAGAACCTCTCTTACTGTTAATTGCTATTACCATTTTCCCTAGACTATTCTCACTCACAGCCCACGTACAATGTCTGAAGATAATTCCAAATTAAATTATGATAGCTGAAAATTTCAAACACTTGAAATAAAAAAAAAAAAAAAGAGAAAAAAAAAAGAAACACAGTTTGATAGTAGTAGGAGGGTTGGCTGGAAATCTACCAGAGAGAAACTAAGGAGGTACAGTAAGAAGCTGCTTTTAGGGTTCTGAAACACACCAAGGGGGCATTATAGAAGCTCCATCTGCATGTGGTGATTTTATTTTCTTAATTACCCAAGGAGGAGTCAACAGTGTACAGGAAGCTTAAGTCACATTTTTCAAGTTCATAATCTCCCACAGTGCATTCTTAAGCTTTACTAAGGCAATTCAAGGCATATCAAGGATAAGAGGGTCATTAGGGGCAGTCAACATGGCTTCACCAAGGGGAAGTCGTGCATGACCAACCTCGTAGACTTTTATGAAGACATAAGCAGGTGGCTAGATGATGACAAAGCAGTGGATGTGGTCTATCTTGATTTCAGTAAGGCATTAGATGATTTTTAAGGTCTCTTCCAACCCAAACCACTCTATGATTCTATGATGCTGTGATTTGACACAGTCTCCCACAGCATGCTCGCAGCTAAATTGAGGAAGTGTGGACTGGATGACCAGGTAGTGAGGTGGACTGGCTGATGGGAAGAAGCCAGGGAGTTGTGGTCAATGGGACAGAGTCTAGCTGAAGGCCTGTATCTAGTGGAGTCCCTCAAGGGT
>NW_010326912.1:0-1268 GCF_000700745.2 Antrostomus carolinensis | reverse complement strand
CACCACTCCCAAGTCCTTCTCTTCCGAGCTTTCATCATATATGATTTCTCCAAGCCTTTCTTCAAAATGTTGATAAATGACACATACATCTCTACATCCTGGCATGCTTATAAGAGACTGAATGCCTAGATATAACAAGCCTAAATAGAATTAAAAAAAAAAAAATATCCTGTCACATCTACATTATAGTTTTTTGCCTTGTTAATTTACTGATGTCTGAACTTCTGTTCCAAGGTTTGCCTCAAGGTTTGTATGCAGCTGAGGTTACAGATGTGACAATATATTATGAAACTAGTCAACAAAATAAAACCATAACACTTTTGAGACAGCATTTGCAAAACTGCAGTTACAAAGAATGTTTTTTGTTGTTTTTTTTTTTTTTTTTTTTTTTAATATTACCACTACTTATGTGTTCTTCATATTCTTTGGAATCTTATATATTAAAGGAGAACTATTCAAAATATTTGTCAGTATTGTATCTTGATTCGTGTTTCTTCAATTATTAGGAATAAATCATAACCATCTTTAAAGACTTGCTGAATTTCTCTTTATATAATTATTTTAAGTACAGTATTGTTAGTTTAGCTTGACATAATTGTAAGCAAAGATGTTAAACCTACTAGACGATTGTGAGTGATTCTGTTTTCTTTTTATTCACTTTGAATACTTTTTACCAATTATGAGAGAGTTTATTGATGTTCTGTAAAATAGTTTGCTCAATAGTGACAGTATAGCTTGATTTTCTTGTTTCTTCACTTTTTATCAGTAATAGTAAAAAAGAGTCATTAAGTGAAATAGACTATTTAATTTCTTTAAAGAATATTTAATTTCACATTTTTGTCAATTTTCTTGTTTCTTCACTTTTTATCAGTAATAATAAAAAAGAGTCATTAAGTGAAATAGACTAATTTCTTTAAAGAATATTTAATTTCACAGTTTTTTCAGTATCATAATGGAGTAGTAAGCAAATGTAAAAACAAGAAAATACGGCATAGTAAAAATAAAGCAAGCTGATGCTTATTGGGAGTATAGGAACCTGTTCCCCTATTATGGATTACAAAGTGGCAATGCTAAAACCACTGTATTTTGTTGATACAGTATTCTGTTTGTACTGGTCTTGGATGTAAGAATATAATATGAAGTTGATCCTAAAATCAGAATAGAAAGTGATGATGCTTCTGGGTTTTTTTGGGGTTTTTTTTTTGTTGTTTGTGTGTTTATTTTTCCCTGTATTATCAATGTGTTTACTGCTTTCTGACTGAAAAAAT
>NW_010326911.1:0-10348 GCF_000700745.2 Antrostomus carolinensis | reverse complement strand
GGGGATGGAGGGAGGGATGGAAGGATTGCTGGGCAGCTGCTGTCACACGCAGCACACCTGTGGGTAGTAGGGGAGCTGCTTGATAACAAGGCATTTGGTTGGATTAGTTAGTACATACCTGAAAATAAAATGCCTAGAAATAGAGAAAAGTATGGGTTTGGCTGAAAAAAAAAAAAAAAAAAAAGGAAAAAAAAAAAGGAAAATAAAGGGGAGAAAAGGGGAAAAGGGGAAAAAAGGGAAAAAGGGGAAATAAAGAGGGGGGGAAAAAGGAAAATAAAGGGGGGGGGGGGGGAAAATAAATGGGAAAAAAAAAGAAAAAAAAAAAGAGGAAAAAATCTGGCATTTGAATTCTACTGTTCATTGAGGGGGGGGGAACCCTCAATCCAACGTTTCCCTGGAGAGGAAATCTCCCTTTTCAGTGGGAAGGCAGAAGCCCAGTGCAGGAGGCAGGGGTGTCTCTGGTACAGCCCTGTGAGGTTATAAGTGGTGACTTCATCATCTTCAGCTGCTTGTCAGTGCCTGCAGAAGAGATCTCCCAATAACGTCGAGATTGGCAGCGCCAGCTCCTCTCTGCCAGGCTCCTGGGGTTTTTTTTTTCTCTTTCCATAAATAGGATGAGAATCCTTACGATACAAAAGGCTCTTGATCTTGTGACAGCAATGCCCAGAGCTGTTGTCCAAGTGTCAGCAGACACGCCAAGGGATGTGATAACCACACCAGGCTTCTCCACACAGCCCCACGTCCAACCAGGGTGGTTTCATTGGGGTTTGCTGGGTCAGAACTTCATGGTGTCGGTGCAGCCAGTGGGTTCCTTGCCCCTTTCCCAAGGGACAAGCACAACAAGATGTGGCAGCACCCACTGACTACGAGGTGCCTCATGTGGCACCGTGAGTGGTGACATTAGCAAAGCATCATACCAGGCTCTGTAACCTCCTGGGCAACCATGAAGGATGGACAATTTTTTCTCCTTTTCTTGCAAACTAAAGTTTATGATGTGTTTTTTTTCCTCCTGACAAGAAGGCAGCGCTGCTCTCAGCAGAGGTCTGATGGATGGAAATTAAAGATCCTGTCCCAGCACGTGTAGCTTGGAAGGCTTCCATCTTCCCAAAGGAACACAGGGATGGTGGGACCGTCACACAAAGGAGCTGCGATGGGTTTTGTGGAGATGCCACCTGCTCCTCCCATGGGTGCTCGAGTTCCATCATCCAGTTTTGCAGTTTTATCCCCAGCATCCTCATATTCCTGATGAAAGGAAGCAGGATGAAATATATGCTTTTAGAAAACAAATTTAAAAATAAATCTAATTTACCTTTTAGTTTCTTTTTCGACTGTGCTGCCCTCTTGTGTTAAATTTTAGAAGAAATATTATCCCATTTCTCATATTCCTCATCCCAGGAGGGATTTATATTTCTCATACACCCCATCCCTGGAGGGACTGAAGAGTCGTGTAGACACAGTGCTGAGGGACATGGGTTAGTCAGGGACTTGTCAGTGTTGGGTTCATGGTTGGACTCGATGAGCTTAAAGGGCTTTTCCAGTCGAGGTGGTTCTGTGTGATTCTGTGTGTGCTAAGGCAGTGGTACGCAATAGCCAGTTGGTAAAAGCAGTTTTTAAACAACTGCAGGTGAGAAGTCTTTAAATTTGCACTGTCAACGCTTTTTCATCCACGCTTGAGCAAGAGCACACAGCAGAAGTAGTGCTGGATGCAAAGCTGCTCAGGCTTGTCAGTGTACTTGGCATTTATAAGTGTCCTTGGGAGGATTCACTGCTGAAAAATTGTCCTCTCTGCAGTTCTCAAAATTTTTTCTTTTTTTTCTCCTCCTTTAGAAATCGTCCGCGCGATGACACACGTAATAAATCAAGGCATGGCCATGTACTGGGGAACGTCGCGCTGGAGCGCTATGGAGATCATGGTAAAGCTCATTTTTAGCAGTGTTGACACTTGGTAATTCTGTTTCCAGGCTGCAGGGTCTGCTGAAGGTCACGCTGGGAGCTGAACCTCAAGCGTGTGTCTGGGTTGGGGATGTTTGTGTTTTACTCCATCCAGCGTCTTTTCACCTAGAATAATTTAAAAACCTGTTCTGGAATGAGCCGGGTGTCAATTAGGAGAAGATGGGCTGATCTAGTGGTTTGGGTGTCTTGGCTCATTTAATTGGGGGTTGTTTTATTTGGTTGACTTCAAGACTTTTGGTAAAGCATCCGTTCCATGTCCATGACTGATTTGATGTTGTGGCCCAGAGAGGTGGGAGATGCCCCATCCCTGGAAACACTCAAGGTCAGGTTGGATGGGGTCTGAGCAACCTGCTCTGGTTGGAGATGTCCTCACTCACTGCAGAGGGATGGACTAGATGGCCTGGAAGTTCCCTTCTAACCTAAACCATCCTGGGATTCAATGATTCTGAGATGCCAGGAGCATCCTGCTGGTCCCTGCTTCTTGCAGTGGGGTCAAAACATGATAAATGAGCTCAGCACCCAGAATCTCTGCTGGGAAGGTGTTGGGCTTGTTGCTGAGCATGGCCTTGCAAAACTCAAGTTCATTGGTACCTGAACACAAGGAGACATAGTTCTGAGGGACATGGGTTAGTCAGGGACTTGTCAGTGTTGAGTTCATGGTCGGACTTGATGAGCTTGATGGGCTTTTCCAGTCCAGGCCATTCTGGGATGCTGTGAGCGTTGGCTCCTAGGTTATGTCCTGCAAGATGCTTTTATTTAATGAAGTATTTCATCTCCTGATTTCTCTTCACCAGGAAGCCTACTCTGTCGCCAGGCAGTTTAACATGATCCCCCCCGTGTGTGAACAAGCTGAATATCACCTTTTCCAAAGAGAGAAAGTGGAGGTTCAGCTGCCGGAATTATATCACAAAATCGGTGAGTTGGAGTTAATACACTGCCCATGAGGGGACAGGAGATGGAATATCTCACTGGCAGAGCCACATGCCAGCTCTGGGCTTTGCTAATTACTGCGCTCCCCCCCTCCCAGTCCTTTGCACCCACAAACAATGTCCTTGTACCTGATCTGCGTTCTTCTGATAACAAATCCCACCCTGAAACCAAACCACAGCTACTCCAGCTACTGAGAAGAAAATTATCTCTATCCTAGAAAAACCAGGACAAACTCAAAGACCTATTTTTGATACAACTCTGATTTCTCCCAGTCCCCTAAACTCTCCTCCTCTCTTTTCTCTGCAGGGGTCGGAGCAATGACGTGGTCTCCACTAGCCTGTGGGATCATCTCAGGGAAATACGGCAACGGGGTCCCTGAAAGCTCAAGGGCTGCACTAAAGGTGTGGTTTTGGGAGGGTTTTTGTGGGGTTTTTTGGGTTTTTTTTGTTTTTGTTGTTGTTGGTTTTTTTGTTGCACGTTTGATAAAAGTGAGGGCAGGGAAATAACAAAGGGAAGCCGGGTCCCTGGTGAGCAGGCTGGCGTGTGCGCTGCTGGATTGAGAGATCAGCTCGGTTTCTCTGGCAACCAAACTCCAAAGTGCAGGAGAATCTGGGTTACAAAGGCACTCACGTTTTTCAGCTCCCCCTGAGACCCCGGGGTCCTCTGTGTCCCCGCTCTTTGCTGGGCTGGGCAGCAGCCCTCTGATGGGTTCAGCATCGTGGTGTCACCACAGCGCTTGGTTTCTCCCATGATTATCCTGATTTTATTCTTATGGGGAGTTATGGGGTCTCCTTCTCTATCATGCCTGTGGCAGGCACGTTATTTAACGGTTTGAAAAACAGCAGAGCATTAAAATGTCACAAATTTGGGGGAAAACACAACCAAAATGGTATTTGAACCTCTGTACCAGCTGATGGGTAAAAGCCAACACGACCTGACAAGTGCCAGCAGGCTGCCATACGTCCTCGTGCTGGTTTTTGCTCAGCTTGGTGCTTTTTAAAGGAAAGATGCAGCCTGACTTGCTTACAAGGAGCAGCATTTCCAAATGTAGTGTTTCATTGCATTTGTCATTTTTTTGCCAAAATAAAATATATTAATATTTGGTAAAAGCTAGCTAAGGAGGGAGCATTGAAAAGTGGGATCCAAATGAAATTGATGAGAGTGAAGCAGAATCAAGTTTCCAGTCTGGAGCTGGGAGAACTGAAATCTCAGCTTTATTTAATTAATATCATCTTGACCAGCAATAGTAAAGCTTGGACAAGATGAGATGTTGTCAATTATTTTTTTTTTTGGGGCGGGTGGGATGCAAAATCTTCTCAAGTTGAGCAATATTTCACCTTTTTCCACTCTGTGATGGGATCCAGTGGTCCAAAAATAAAACTGAGGAGGTTCCAGGTTCCAGACCGAATCCATCAGTTGCATAAAGCCAGAGAGACCCAGAGGTGGGTTCTCACAGGAGACACCCTGTTTTTTAACACTTTGGGCAGCAGAGCATTGTGTTATTCAGCCTCGGTGACCTCCTAGGCTGGATGTGACTTTTTCAGAGCTGTTTCTAATTGCCTTTATTGAGCACTAACCATCGATTGCCATGTCACCCACCCTCACCCCCAGTGCTACCAGTGGCTGAAAGAGAAAATCGTAAGCGAGGAAGGCAGGAAGCAGCAGGTGAAGCTGAAGGACCTGTCGCCCATCGCCGAGCGCCTGGGGTGCACCCTGCCTCAGCTGGCCGTCGGTAGGTGACGGGACGGGGACATGGGAACGTTGTCATTTTTCAGATAGAAGTTCTGACAAACATTAGGGTCTGGAGTAATGCCGTGTCATTAAGCCCATGTTCCTGATCATCTTGTGACTTTATTCCCAGCATGGTGCTTGAGAAACGAGGGGGTGAGCTCTGTCCTTCTGGGATCTTCCAACCCCGAGCAGCTGATCGAGAACCTTGGAGCCATACAGGTAAGTGCAGGTGGTGGTGGTGGCATCTCAGTGGAGGTAGAGGGTTAGGTGGGGTAACACCAGCCTACCCTGAGACTAGCACTTTCCTTCTCTTTAAATGGAGTTTTAATAGTTGGTATCTGATTTCAGGCACCTTCCAGTACTAGTTATGCACACGAATTAAGCGAAGCCGTGGTTGCATCACCATAACTTACAACCATTTGTGGTAGTTCCAGGCGTACCCAGCAACACGAGGGTGGCATCAGCAGGTTTAATACATCTGAAAGAGCAAGTGGCCTGATTCCAGGACACACTGTGATATATTCTGCGCTGTCTCCCGCAGGGCACACGTCACTTGTACCCACCTTAATTATTCCCTGTTGCTTTTCACAGGAAAGAGCTTCCTCTGATGTTCTTGCCACCAGCACAAGGTGGATCATGCATAGAAAGTTTAGGAGCACTTTTGTGATTCTCTCACAGGATAAAGACACTACAGTAGTTTTTTTTTCCTTTAAGAGAGAATGGTTATTAGATGAATGTTTATTTATGTCACACAAAAAAAACCAGAGGAAACATTAATTGATAAAATCCAGATGTAAATTTGGAAAAAACCTTTTGGTTTTTTTTTTATTAACCCTCAGTTTTCTTCTCTCCCTAGGTCCTTCCAAAGATGACATCCCATATTGTAAACGAAATAGATAATATTCTGGGAAATAAGCCCTACAGCAAGAAGGACTACAGATCATAATGCAATGCATGAATTCCCTGGACCGCATGGTTTCCAGAGTGCTCTGTGCAGAAGTACAGCCCCGAATTAATATCCGGTCAGGCGAGTCATTCAGCAGCTTGCTGCTCGGTGTCTGCTGGCACTGGATCCTTCGAGACGCGTGCTGTCGCTACCAACCTGCAGTGAAATGTAAAAGCACAGTTGATCTCTCCTCTGACCGAGAATAATCTTGTATTTTCTTACCTTCGACTGAATTCATTGATTTTTGACTTTACCCTTAGCACCTCATGCTTGTGCTGTGAAAAAAAAAACACGTGTAAAGCAAAAAAAGAATTTATAACCTTTCAGGTACTTGGTAATTAAAGAAGGATGTACAGATCTATTTTTTCAATGAAGAAAAAGCCAGATACAACTTAAGGTTTTAATAAAACCACGTTTGGGAAATCGCAACTATAAAGTTTCTTCAGGTTAACAGATAGAAGGGGCAAGCTCAGATTTTCCGTTTTCTTTTTCTTATGCTGAATCTAAGCTTTAGATTTTGTTTGTAGTTGAATAAAGGATGTAAGACAGAGAATTAGTTAGAGATTAGATAGCTCAGCTCCTAACTAGACAATTATTTCAGCTGTGGAGTGCTCCTGGGAAGTACGAGCCAGAAGAGCACAGTTAGGAAACCCAAACATGCATGTCAGGTCAATAAAAATAACAGCTCTTTGCAAAATTCTAATTCTACATAAACCTTAAACTGAGAAAAAAGCCATGGTAAAATATTGGGGTTGGCATCTCTAGGAACCTGCCTCTACTTCTGCCTGCCTGTAGACATAGCTATCGCAAATTTCAATATTGATGAGCTTTTAAGGATATAGGTATTTATAATATATAACACATAGCTGCTGAAAAATACCAGAAACAATCAGGTACGTACTGTGGTGGAAGGTCACGTTTGCTTTGACTCGCTCTGGAATCAGGCGTGGAGGATTTTTAAGATGCATTTTCAACAGGTAGGGGGTTTTTGTTTGTTTTTTTTGGTAGGTTTTTTTAATTCCATCCCTCTACAGGAGTTGATAGTCAGCACTTCGGATATTTAATTTACCCATCTCGAGAACGATGTCCTGTTTGACTGTGAGTTTTGCTTTGTACAACACACCCGTGAGTTCGGTTGGTATTTCTCACTCGTAGGGAATGGTGTGTTTTGGGCACATATTTCCTGGGGGAAGAGCTGTGTACAGGATTTGTAGGTCCCTCGTATTCTATCCCCTCCCCTAACTCCAGGCTATCTGTGCAGCGCTCACGTGAGCCACGTGAACAGGTACCAACACTTTTGAGTTGTCTTCTCCTGTATTTAATCCACCGAGCTCTGGTCTGTGTACATGAACTTAGCTGCTGTAGAGCCAGAACTGCAGTCTGACTTTGCCTTCTGCTTGGACACAATAAAAGCATTTTGTGCATCTAACTGGCTATTTGGAGACCTGTTGCTAACAGCGAGACTGATTTTGTTACAGCAATGGTTTACCTTGGAAATGGGTATGTTATTGTTCCACAGGGAAACATCAGCCACTTATAAGCTTTCTCTTTCTTCCCTGTTTAGGATTCTAAGTCCATATTGGCAATAGCTGTAAGTTGTATAAATGATTCCATTAATAGCAGAGTTTAGTATTTACCATACCAGCTGCTTTACTTGTAGCATGAAAAAAGCAGGATTGTCTGATAAACCCATTATAAAAAGCCAGCTAAAGCATTTTAAAGTGGGTTTTGGTTTTTGTTTTGGGGGGTTTTTTTTGTTAAACTGGCAGGTTTGGGGTTTTTTTTTGTATTTACAACTTTAGAGATGAATGAAAAAATATATCCAAACCACTTCAGAAGTATTTTCCTAGGAGACTCAGTTTAGGTTTTATCCTCACTCTAAGTTACATAAAAATGAGGAGTATTTCCAATGAAAAGAACACAGATGCTGGCTGGTAGAAGACTCCTCTCTTCTGGAAGCAGAAAGTGTTGATAAACCTCCATACGCTGCCTGCCCATGAAAATACCCATTTAACAAAAATAAAATTAAGAATGGAAATACAAGGAATTAAATGACAAAAAAGCCTCCTTTTTATTAAAACTCTTCAAGTTACAATGAGATTGTCACTTTTTAGGATCAGTGAGTTTGGCTCTTACACCAGTCACCAAACTTAGAGGGAATTCTGTTACAGGTTTTAAGTACAAGCGTTTGTGCCGCTGTGTAGCAGCCCCTCACGGTGTACTTGTCTTACAACAGTTTGTAGTAGTGCCCCAGAAAGGTTACACCTGGTAACTGCTCACACACCATTTCCTTTCATTGCTAAGTAAAAAGAATTAATTCAGTTATTGAATCATACCATGTAAAGATACCAAAAGTTAATACACTTCAATAATTTTGGATTCAAACCCTCCCCCCCATACCCTGAAGCAGCCACACTATAAAAAAATGTATTCCTATTCCACCCTTAAACTTTTGTATGGCAGTTGAACCCTCTCACAGGTATAAATCAGGAGGGTTTTTTTCATCTACTTGGATCCTGTAGATAGCAGAGCAATCAGTCCAGATGAAGCACTTATAGAAAGAATATAGTTCCTGTAGGAAAAAGGTTAAGGGCATATACTGGAAGAGACACCACTTATTTGGTGCAGAGCATTTAGTAGAAGTTCTGTGAAAAACAAGGAATTGAAATGGTCTTTCTGTGTAGGAGTTTTAAAACTGCAACATCAAAATGTGAAATATGGCTTATAATCAAGGCTGTTAGCAGGGTGCTGAAATGAACTTAACTTCAAAATTCAGACACCCATAAAGTTTAGCCTGTTCTTTTAAAAATGTTTATAAATAGGGCTAAATACTGCAGATCTTTAATTAGCACAACTGGCCCTGATTGGCAAGTATTATTTACTGAAGTAACGAAAGATTTTACTTGTGAAGTTACTGAAACTCAACAACCCTGTAACGTAAGAGTACCTGGCAACTAACAGTGAGACAGTGTTTCTGTAAGAACACGAGCTGCCTCCTCATTCCACAATTACAACTGAAATGGCAAAGCCACAAGAATTTCTGTATATTGTCCAGGTGATATCCTTAAAACATCTTGTGTCAGATGTTAAACTTTTACATGAGTGGTAGATGGTTTCTTTTATTCCCTATTTGTATATTAAAGTGTTTCTAAGCTGAGGTATTACAAGGACTCATGACAAATATAGCTCCTAATGACAGGCAGGAATAGGACTCTGCTTGTTTCAGGTGTGGTGATAAAAGGATACACGGTGGGGTTGAAGTTCTTCAGCACAAAAAATGAAGCAATGATGACCAAGACCAGAAAGAGAGTATTGTTGTAGAAGATGGAAAAAGTTGTTGCTTCATAATCTGCAACTTCGTTTTTCTTCCACAGAATTCTAGGAATGAGTAGAGATATTATTTCAGGCATATTTAGATCAATGTATATCCTGGCACACTCACCCTTATGAAGTAACTAACACCCTGAGTGGAGTAAACCACACACTGCTGCTCTTGTTATAGCCAGCTTCTAAGAAACAGAGCGCAGCAAGAACTACCAGACAACTCATTAATTAAAGACAAAACCCTGCATACACTATGCACAACAATAAGTTGTTTTGTTCTGCAGCTCAAGGACTGAGAGGTTGCCTGACAGGACCTTATTGATAAAGTTTTCCATGTTTGAGACCTTTCATTGATAACTTGCCTCAAAAATGCTTTACAGGTGAATAAAGAGCTGACAGTACAGCACCTACTTACCAGAATATAGAAAAAAAAAGCAGTGGCCAAGCAACAGTCCCTAATATCCTACACAGAGCCTTAAAGATACCAACCAGTATTACACCAAGGGAGAGAAAGAAGAAAGAGAATTACCTTTCATCCTTCTCTTTACGAGACATCTTCCTGTTGTCTGCCTCAGACAGCTTGCGAGTAACTTCTTTGGAAACAGCATCTTCTCTTTTCTGTGCCACTCTGTAAGAAACATCATCGATGTTAAAGTTGGAAAATAAAAATGAAAACCCAAGCCTGGCATTATACAAAGTTGTATTTAGAGTGAAGAATGATACCTTGCCAAGACACTGAACAGTTTGGTCAAGTTGAAGGGACAAATAATAAGTTACTAAAAGTATGTGTCAAAGATAGTTTTTGGCAATACCCACTGAGAATGAAGGTAGTTTTGCTGTTTCATCATACCCTGAGCTGACAATAATTACAAGAGAGATGACAGAAACCAATTAGGAGGTACTTCTATGTAAAACAGTTTTTGGAGTAACATTTCAGACATTCTTATTCATTAAAAGAAAAAAGGTGTAAATGCTGGTTTTGTTAAATTATTTAACCATAGAATGGTCTGGCTTGGAAGGGACCTTAAAGATCACCTAGTTCCACCCCCCCTGCCATCAGCAGGGACACCTTCCACTATTTATTTAACAATAAATTGTACTTGAAATAGCCACCAAACTTACTTGTGTTTGAGAACAAACTTGACATTCTTATAGGCAAAAGCTACTAGATAGGTACTGATGAGGGTCATTACGCTATACAGGACTGCAGACTGAACAAGATCCATGTGCCATATCCTCCAGTAAAGCCCTTAAAAAGAAAGAAAGAAAAAAAAAAGGCATTTTGAGTGGTTTCTTTCTATAAGAAAAATACCCTCACAGGAGTCCTACGCAGATGACTGGCTCTGTAATTCCTTGTAACAAATTTTGCAGGCACTGGTTAAAGCCAGTTGCTGCAAAATCACTTGGAAGTCTCCGAACTGCATTAAAAACATATTTTTGAAAGAGAAAATCGGGTTTGTTTTT
>NW_010326910.1:97485-109235 GCF_000700745.2 Antrostomus carolinensis | reverse complement strand
CGATAAAAGTTGAAATCAGAGGGACAAGCTACTCAGCTGAAAATAATTGAGGCTCTTTGCTTGTTTGTCATAAAAACAGCAGGGATTGTGTGGCAGGGATTGAAGCTGCTTGTTTCTGTGTGTGTGACAGGTGAGTGCTGCGTGGGCTGAGCTCACAACGAGGACCCCCAGGAATCTGGATGTCGGAGAGCAGAGCAGGCACTGGCAGCCGTCAGGTGAGCACATTTCTGCCTCCGCTTCTGCTCAGCCCCTTGGCCTGCTCTGCCTGCACACGGCTGCTCTCAATACCCATAGTCATACAGAAAGTATGTAAGAGCATCACGGGTTGTTATCTGGCACATCCCTGGTGCATCGCCATAGGCACATTTCCTGGTGTTCTGCTCATTTCTGTAATCACAGCCATATGCCTTTCTGTGTTCCGTATGATATTAAGAAAGGTGCTCCTTCTTAATGTATTGCCAACTGAATTGCATTTACCTGTGCTGTAGTCATACCTTCAGTTCCAGTGCAGACATTTGTCTGCTGTCTGTATCCCAGTAGAGGTTTTAACGGATGGCCATCCAGCAATGACTAGCTCATTTGTGTTATCGTGCCTATCATTACCTTCTTCATTTCTCAAGCTTGTGAGAGTTCTCAGCTCCTGCTAAACCCCCACTCATAGGAGTGTGTGGTTTAGTACTTTCTTGCATTTAAGTGATTACTGTTGCATTTCAGGTTGTACCAGCTTTCAGTGTATTGGTTTTCCATCATGGAAAATTTGCCTTCTTCCTTCCCTTTCTGCAGTTTTCTTCTTAGGAGCTTTAATGCATGGATACAAATATATTAACATTAAGAAAATGGTTGCTTTAAAAAGCCCTTGTAATTGAGTGACAGACGCTTATGACTGAATCAATTTAAATACTCAATATAAGACTAAAGTTACTATTCAGGGACCTGCTTAACAGCCTAATTACTCATTGACTTTCAAGTGGAAATGCTGCGGTGATCAGCACCACACAGATTCACTTTGGAGTTCCCGGTTTAGAAAATATACTGTAATGCTAATAGAAGCTCAGGTGGCACTTGCACTGTATGTCTGGATGTAAATTAATCTGAAACTAGACTTAGGTAGAATATGGATTAACAATAGTTTTATAGTAGTGTAACAATTTTATTTTAAATAGTCCATTTGTAGTAACAAGTGAAGGAACTTTTGTGCTAGCTCTTATTGTATTGTATTAAGGTATTTATACATCTATGAGAACTGTATAGATATATTTAAAACATCTCAGAAAACTAAATTGAGAAGTGCATTTTTTCAACTTAAAAATTATGTATCTTTATCTTGCTAAAGTTTTGAAGCATTTGTAAATATTTACTTAAATGGTTTCCCACAGTTAGAAAGACAAGGCAAATATAATGTGCATATATACTCAGTTAGTGTTAAGCTTCAAACTCTACTCTGTGTTCTCTTATGCCAGATTTAACTCTTAATTTATTTTCTTTGTTTCTTCACGGTTGAGATTTATGAAGATGGGACACTTTAAGATGTGCCTGGAAATTACTTTCTGCAAGGAGTTGGGCAGGTAATTTATAAAGCATGTTGTAAAAGGTAGGGATAAGCTTTTTATAAATAGTTAGATCAGGACTAATTCCTCAGAGAGGCCAGAACTTCCCTTCTTAAACATGGCACTTCTCAAAGCAGTAAGTGCCTATGTTCAGAAACTAATCCACTTTCCAAATGACATACACTTGATAATCTATTAACTTCCTCAGGATAAGATTATACCAGGTAGTATTTTGATCTCAGTATTCTGATTCTCCCAGTGCTAACCGACTGATAAACCATGTTCTTCTACACAGAGGAGAATTAGAGAAATAATGAATTTTTCCTCTATGGGCTGAGGATTTAAAATAAATAAATAAATTCTTCATAAGCAGTAGGGGATTTTTTGCTGAATAATGAATTTGTAGTCCTGGAAAATAGTGATTCACTAATATCATGTAAAACAATAAAGGGATGTTGATTAGAGACCAAACGTATCATAGAATCCAAGTGACTTTAATATGTAATGTAGAATATGGTAACTAAAATATAATACATAAAGCATATGTACATCAGATATGAGACATATGAAAAATAGTTAACAAAATTGTTAAACAGCATATAAATGCATGTATCTTAGTTATATAATAAATCATATATGTACTGAAAACTTTATTAATCTGCTACTCAAATTTTTAAATGCTACCTGCTTCAGATTTCTTCCCTATTCTTGAACTTAACAAGTTTTCAAGAACCCTCTTTTTAGGTGCATATACACACTCACTATGCATATATATGTATATGTACCATGCATGTACATTGTCCATCCAAGAGGACCACAGTTCCATATCCTTTTAATTAAATAAAAGCTGAAATATCTAACATTGTTCTCTCTTAAATATCCCTCAGTGTACTTGCAACTTTATTGTGCGTCCTGTGTGTTTGCTGCAAAGTGTAAGCATTTACAGTATCTTGCTACCAAACACTCCCACTTACTTTGAACAACAAAATATTGTAATTGAAGCAAAATATTACTGTGGGATTTTTTGCTAAGTTCACATCACTTACATTTGACTGTAATACCTGAATGCCATTTTAATACTTTGCTTTTGGAAGGAACACTTACTTGACAGTTCAAGTGGGTCTGATATTTCTTCCTACATTTTTTCCAGACATTTTTACTACTTTGAGATTATTTACACTCCAGTTCTGTAAAGTGGTGAGTGCTCCCTCCATTCACAGCAGTAAGTGGGGTTTTACTAAGTGTACTTGGGTATCTGATACTTCATATCTGAAGTTTCTGTCTGTGCGCTGGTACTTCCCAAAACACCCCTGAAACTCCAGTGAACTCTGCATTAAAAGAAGGAATGTCAAGGATTGATGTCTTTAGCAGAATATAGCTTTTTAAAAATATTTTTTTCAGAACTTTTTTCTACACTTTAGTGAACCATGAGAGGGAAAAATAAAATCTTTTTTCCTCTTTGGAGGTTGTCTTTAGCACAAAGGTATTGTTCTTCCTTTTAACTATTATTCTGATCTTATGTGTAGACAGAAGCGGTCACTGCTTCATTCTTGTAAAAACAAGACATGAAATAGATGAGCAGTTTCATAGAAGCTGATCTGAAATTTCGTGGTCACAAAAGTCTGTGCAAAGTTTTTCATAATTCACCTTAATTTTCTGTATTATCAATTTAAAATTTAAAAAGCCATCTAACACCAAAGGGGAATGGCAGTATGTTAGGCTGAAAGCAGGCTGAAGGGACTTATTCTCACAGCTACCTACTGCATATGAAATTGGATATTGACATGTATGGGTTCATTTCACCATCATGCCTTCACTTCCTAAGGAGAAATATAACCAGTTTAATCTAAAGACCTACCTCCAAGCTAGTTTACAGCCAATCTTGGTAAACACCTTATTCAATATGATCTTGAGGAGGTAGATTTTCTGTTCATTCTTTAAATGGAGAATGATCAAGCCCTGAAGATTTTTCAGCTTCCCCCAATGTTGCGCTAGCAGTCATACAACTCCATGGGGAGAACTAGAATAGACTAGCCACAGGCATTTTTTCCATGGCGTGTAATGCATATCCACAGTTGTTCTTTTGGCAGCATGGATTGAAACCAGGACCTTTGAATCTCAGAGTGCAGCACACTTACTGCTAGAACTCAATGTGTCTATAAGCTCAATGGTTGCAGGTAGCTCATCAATCTAGATGCCTCCCCGTTGCTCCAACATCAGTGTGCATGTGAAACTGTGGTCTATGCATGTCAGCTCTGGGCATACATGTGAGGAGTAAAAGCCCATCTTCCCTCTCTGCATTCATTCCCTGTGGCTTGTGTCACAGGGAACTACTATCCAGACATTGACAGTGCCACAAACCCAGCTTTAAAGTCAGTGAGGGAAGCAGAAGTCCTACAGAGAGAAGCTGTTTGCTTCTCTCCATGTGAAGGGCAGAGACCACAAGAGAGATCTAGATACTTTTAACGTTATCAGCATCAGGGACTAGCTAGCTCTGACAGATGAGTAGGACTGAAAGAGAAAAGAGCAGCAGAAGGAGAAAGAAGACACCAATTTGGGAGATAAATTATGTTAGACAAATCACTTGTTGCTCTGCGTCAGTAAGGCAAGAGAAATAATAGTCTCATCTGAAATACTGTCTTCTGTGCTATGTAGCAGCAAAGTGACTTCTGTTGTCTTTTGTTTTTGTGATATTGGTTACTCAGCCTGAAATCCAGGAAAGAGATGTGCAGCATGCTACAGGGTTGAGAAATTCTGCCTCTCTGCTCCTTCAAGGCTCTATGCACTCTGTTACAAGAGAGTGTTGATGAGTGAAGGTAGTGAAGGAAGCTCATGTAGCAATTACAAATGGAAAGGGATCACTTGTGTGAGGAATAACTAGTTTTTGTACAGATGCTGTGGCTGGAATGTTCAGCCCTATATTTAGTATTATTTATTTATCCCAAATTAAATCTGACATTTAGCGTTTCAGGAAAGAATGCCTATATGATAAACTGCTTGGCATTTCAGGCTTTTATAGGTTAAATGGCAAACTCTTAGCAGTCTTCAGAGACATAGTTCTGTGCCATGGAAAAGGGCCTAGGGCACCTATAATCTATATTTTAAGGAGGTGCTTGTGGTAAATTGACTGTATTCTGAAAGTTGATTTGTATTGGAAGTCAGGATCTTGGAGAGAGAATCTCTCTCATCTTGGTAATCTGAGACTTCATGCATTATGCTTTTTTAAAAAAAAATCTGGATTCTGCAAAATGCAGACATCATTTAAATACTGTGGTTATATATTCTTGATGTTATAAATTATTTAAGATGGAAATAATCTTAACTTTAGACATCAAAATTCAGGCATCTAATCTAAAGTAGTTGTCTAGGAGCCTTACATTGTCAATAGAGAGAATGGAATATTTCCAAAGAGTCTTTCGTCAACCTCTGTAGTTGTTTGTCTTCTTCTGTTTACTATAGACAATGTACAGACAGTTACCTTGATGAATAAAGCTAAATGAGAGTAATTCCTCCCTACTTCAGTGAATTTTAGGAATCAGATTACTGTCTTTTGTACCAAGGTCTGAGCTCACTGTTGAGTCAGGAAGGAATTCCTTTTCCCTTGGTTCAGTCCCTAACCTCAAGGGTCCTTCTTCCACTTTTCCCTGAGACAGCAAATCTCAGGACAGAGATACTGGCTCTAAATACTGTCTGAGGCAGGATACTAGATGAGGAGGTTGTTAAGATCTCTTCAAACATACCATGACCAGGTGGGACCATTTGATCATCTGCTTCCATCTACAAAGCACAGTTGGTTTTGTTTAATTTATTCTCAGAAAATAAGACAGCCAAGACCAGATTGAAACTGGGGTATGAAAATAATGACTGTTCTGTTAAACTGACTCCAAGGATGCCACAAAAAAAAAAAAAGAAAACTGGGTTAACAATGTATTCTACTGAGACTAGTTTTTAAAATAGAAAAAGACAACTTTGTATAGTAAGTACAGCCATTATAATTGACATAAACAGTCTGTTTTCTCTCCTTTAAAACAGAACCAAAGATGTTATCTTTTTGGTGGTGTTTTTTGAGTATACCTCTTTATCCTATTCACCATTTCCGCTACATGGTAAACACATGTCTTTGGACAATACAGGGCATACTGTATTATGCTTCCTGATATTTTTATTTGTATATTTACAAAATACCTTTCCCCAGGAAGTAGATCTTGTACTGTATTCTGCAGTCCAAAACTTTGTTCCTCTAAGATGGTTAAAGAGTTGCCGTAAAGTATATAAAGCATTTATGTAAAATTCAAGAAAAATTAATATAATGGAAAACAATTTTACCTCCTCATAACAACTGCCCAAATGAACACTCATTCTGCACATACCTGTGTTTTAAAAATATAGTGGTATTTTCAGTTATTTTGTGGCACAATGTGACAGAAAACTGCTATCTCTTTTTCTTAAACCTTCTTGTCATGGCATGACTTTTTTCAAAATCCTACTGAAGGTTGTTTATTTAAAAAAAAAGAGTATTAATTACCACTCATCTGTGATCGTGGCTTCAGGGGTGTGTGGTTGTCAGGAACTCCTAACTATTAGTCAGTTAGACAGACTAGCATGATTTTCTGCTGTGACACCTCTAGTGGGATCTCTAGAGAGAAATCCTTATGGAGTCTGACACTGATATAACGTCATGGTACTATGTCATGCTATATTTCACATGGGGGGTGCAGTGCCCATACAGCATCCATATCTACAAGTGGAGTCTTCAGCATTGCACCTGCAATATAAACAAAAACATCTTAAGTGTTCACGTATTTATTTCTGTTTTTTTTATTTAACAATATATTGTTGAAAGAGTGAACAAAGGAAAATAACTAAAACCAGAAATAGAAACTGGCTACCATCAGAGTGCAACCAGGGCCAGATTAGCAATGACATAGGAATTTCCTGTTTTGTTGATTCAAAGTAAATAGTGTTTCAGTCACACAATACTGCAGTGCTTAGCATTAAAATGCATCTCTTCCTGGAACTCCAGTAAATCTGTTATTTAATGCGCATCAAGGTATCTACTGCCATAACACACACTGAGAATACTCTTACAGAGCAGAGGGTGCAAATGCTGAGAACAGTGTCATTGCCTTGAGTTGTGGCACAAGAAATCAAAGGAGCCCTCATCTGTCCCCCCAGCCAGATGCCAGCTCTTACTTTTCATTTTATCCCATTTTCAAAGTTCAAGTCACAAGCCCCAAGGTAGTTGGACTGCACAGTTCAAAGGTACCTGGGGTGGCTCTTCATAGCATAGAAAATGTGCCTTCCATGCTGATGAGGACAAATAAGTCTAGAATAACTTGACAACTTTGTACCATATGCCATCTGCATCTACCTGCAAGTGTCTTTTTAGCAGAAGTTTTGTCATTAAGCTTCTGAATTTTCAGGAGATAAGTAAAGCACTCCCCAGAGCCCTCACCACTCCTAAAAATTGATTATATTTTTACAATTATTCTTACAAGGGCTGCAGCTCAGTGGTTTCGCAGCCTTTTTGCAGAGGAACTTCATCTTGAGGAACTGAAGGTGGAGATCTGTGATCAGTTCTGTTTGGCTTTAGTATTCCCCCACCAACTGCAGCTTTCCCATCATCCCCACATTACCAGCCCAGACCCCTCAGCCGTTCTTTTGTTTAATGCTCACCTATTTCTTTCCTGTGACATCCCTGTCTCTGCTGCTGGTTCGGACAGCCGTGATGCTAAAACTGAGCAAATAGATTTGGACAGATCAATCTATTTCTCTCTGATGTCATTCATGTGTCCTCTTCCAGGCCTGTCAGAGTCCTTTCCCAGGGCCAATCTAAGTGACTTACTTCATGTCACGTAGGGCAGGCCAAGGAAGGCAGCCTACCTGATGAACAGAGCAGGGCAATCCCATGAGAGATCGTGTTCACCAAAATCACCTCTGTATCAGCAGGAGCTCACTCCTAACATGTTGTAAGTCCAAGCTCCTAAGTAAAAGACAGTATTGCCCTCTTACTATCTTTATTTACATTTCATTTTTTGTAAATGGAAGACACCTCTGTACCCCTTCAACACTTAGGTGGTTATTCTTACTCAGAAACTCATGCTTAGGGTCTCCTGTAGACAGCTAGTCTGTTGGCTTCCCTATGCAGCAGCATAAATGGCTCCCCAGTTTGTGCCCATGTTCAAAGTGTCTGTTTATAGAGCACTCCTGCCTGCTCCCCTGACCCAGGCATGCTTCCCAAGCAGGGAGGAGACCTAATCCTTCTATTCCCAAACAAAAATACTGCAGCAGCATTTGGCAGGCCAGCTCAGGAATTTATGATATTCAGAAGCTTACTACAGTTTATTTTCCTTGGTCTGAAAGCTGTTTTTCCATGGGTGAAAAGCAACTGATGGACTATTTTGACCTCTCTAGCACTGTACAGTACAGCCTGGGAGCTGTTGGAGCATGTCCAGCTCCCGGTGCCGTGGTGCACGATTGCCCGCTGGAGGCGAAGCAGCAGGAGTACGGGGTCGGGGGCGGGGGGGTGCTTGGACACTGAGTGGTTGATTCCCGGCTTCCAGGCCCCAGGCATGTCACCTCTGTGTGGCTCTGCTCTGGCAGGCTCAGGCAGTGGGGTCCTTGCTGCCATACTCTACATAATAGATATGTTTCCATGGTTGGGCTTTGTATGCCAGGATTGATGAGGCCAGGTCGACTGCAATGAGGAATTTCAGGTAGACTCCCAAGTTGTGTCATTCCTAAGATTTTTTGCTAACAAGCACAGTTTCTTTGCCATGCCCCAAATCATTCATGATGTTTGCCAAAAATGAGGGAATTTTGGCACCTGAAAATCCCCATGTAACCTGAATGTTGGCAGTCCCTGAAAAAAGCAAAGAGGTTTAATATGTGCCTAGAAAAACGATACGAAAAGCTGCTAAGTGCAAAGGCCGTCTTGAGCTGTTTGGATTGCTGTGACTTCTTTCTGTTGAATGTACTCTGCTAAGCTCCCAGCATGTGCTCTGTCTTCAGAGAGATGTTTCTGTCAGCTTGTAAAGTAATGTGGTTTGCAGGTCTCTAAAGCCCCATCT
Source organism: Antrostomus carolinensis (assembly GCF_000700745.2). Lineage (NCBI taxonomy): Eukaryota > Metazoa > Chordata > Aves > Caprimulgiformes > Caprimulgidae > Antrostomus > Antrostomus carolinensis. Next base: position 100,618 of record NW_010326910.1, on the reverse strand, counting down.
GCTGTGAAAAATCACACCAAAGTCCTGTCACCCTGGTGAAATAAATGTCATATCCATTTTACAGTGAGGTAAGTAAAAGACTCAGGGTGGTGATTTGCTTATTCAAAATACTACTTGTCAGCATCAGAAGTGGTAACCGGATAGTTCTTAATGTGTGTTCCCTGCTCTGGGCCCGGGGACATGCTTCTTGACAGCCCAGAGGACAAGGACAGGAGACAATACAATGGCTCTGGTAGCAATTGTGAGAAATTTCCACACGTCCAGTTGTGAGAAATGAGATCTTATGTGACAATCTGAATTGATATGAACTCAAAACTCTTCCTGTAATCATTGCAAAATCTGAAAATATCCATGAGCATTTTGGCCTTCACAAGAATACAGAAAGGATTTTGATAGTACAGCATTCCAGTATCCAGTTGTCCTGTTTACAGCTGTGTCACCTGGCAGAGACTGCCGTGGACATTATTATCTCAGAAAGTTTAAGCCAGAAGGACTTTAATGATGATAATTACTCGTGCAGCTAACTCATTCCATGGAGCGGTGTGCTGGCAGCTGGCGAGCACAGGGTGGCAGAGCAGAGCAGTACCAGTACTCGCACCAGCACCAGTCGGTGGCACAAGCAGGGGCTGCAGCAGGGCGGTAGGTGCCGGCGGTGGGAGTCCTGCCGGCGTGCCTGGCAGGGCAGGAGGGCTCCACCCTTACTGCTAAGCCCAGTTCACTGGTAGGATGTCCGATTTTTTAATATTTCCTAGGCAGCTCAGTCCTTTCATCTGCAGATTCCCTATAATTTTGGGGCGAATATCAGCTCAGACTGTACTGGCACTACTTAATGAATCCATTCCTTCGAGCAGCTCCCTTTTTATGAGGCAGTTTTCATGACATCTCAGCTGTACCTGCAAATTAAAACTGTGGGATAGTCTCAGTGATGTCCTGACTCTCAGTTCCTTCCTCCTACAAGCACATTTGAAGATTTTTCTTGTTTCTGGTGTGACTTTTATCAGTTGAATTTCTAGGTCTCATTGTACACGCTTTGAATTTTTTGCTTATTTTTCTTTTTGCGTCATACAGTTTTGTAGAGGTTACCTAAGGAACATAGTCCAATCTTTTGCTCACTGTAGCAGAACAATGGCCCTTTAAAGCCAGAAGGGGAAGTTTTGCAAGATCAGTTGCTCACATGCCTAAGGAAATCTGTTTAAAAATATTTGATGTAGCCTTTGCTAGAGAGAAGAGTGTCTTGGGAGCTATTAATGTCAGGGGCAAGTTAGAATGTAGGGCCACTGGTGTCTTAAGGGCCTAGGATGAAGAATCTTGTAGCAGGGTATTATAAGTTTTCTCCTTCTCTCATCTGGGGCAAAGATGTGTCTGTGTTACCAGCCTCAGAATTGAGAGTGATTAGATGAGTGAAGTTAACCATGTATCTGAAGGAAGATTGGGCTACTATGGACTCCCCAAGCTAGGAGGAAAGCCTGCTGTTGCAGTTGAAGGGGAACAGGAGGAAGAGATTCTAAATCAAGGAAGTCAGGACTGGTAGTCTAAATAACAGCGTCAGTTAAGAGATCAATAAAGACCCAAATGCCTGCACCCCACTCCAAAAAAAAAAACCAACCCCAAAACAACAACAACAAAAAAGCAAGCTAGTGAACTTTTAAGTAGGCACTGGGAAAGGGAAATTGAGGCAGGCTCTTTGCAGTAGCTGTTTCTACCATGAGGGAATGCCCTGAAGCATTCTTTTTCTAGCCTGGCTATTGAATTGCTGTAACCTTCATGCTAAGGTTATTTAATAGCTCTGCTTTAGCATTATCATGCAGAGCTAATTGCTGCAGCTGGTTGTGTAGATTAGAAGTTAGCTGGGAATTTTCTGGCAGAATGATTTTCAGATGGGGAATACACTACTTTTCAAAAGTTTAAATATTCTTAGTGAAAATTCAGTTTTACTGGAACAAAAAAAATACCCTTCCGGGAAAATAGGAAAAATGCCTCACTGCCTAGAAGATTTGCAATTAGTAGAACAGAATTGATCATAAGCAGCAGGCACAAAACAGCTAATCTATCTCAGTGGTCTGCCATGGAGATATTCAGAAACTCCCTTTCCATTAAAAGTATGGTTTTAAAATACTGTAATCATGAATTGGCCCATTTTTTTTAAAAAACAAAATATTTTGCAGGAAGGACTTTCATTTCCCAGTCACCTCAGTTTCTCAGGGCATGTATCATTTTTGAATAGTGCCTTGAGCCCAGTATTGCACACTAACAAAAAGTACTATGATTTCCTTTCAGAAGCACATTTTGCAGGAAGCTCCCAATCCTTCTGGCAATACTAGGCTGGATTTCAGTCCTTTAGCCCTGCTGAAGACTGACCACCCACATAGAAAGAGTGCAGCCATGCTGGTGCTCCGTGATTTAAGAGGAACTCTGTGCAAGGGCCAAATGATTTTGATTTTATAAGTCAGTCCTTTATGTAATATAATAACTCTGAACACTGTGAATTTTTACTTGCTTATAGACCTCAAATTCTCAGCCTGAGTCAGAATGAGCTTTAAACAAGGAAGAAATCCAGTGCATGCTCTCTGTCCTTCTCCAGCCTTTATATGCCACTCTAGAGGTCTTAAGAAGCCAAAGCAGTGTTTTCTACGTAGAACAAAGGTTCCTCCGTAGCTCAAAGGCCAGGACTGTACTACAGGTTTTGCTATGACGCAGTTATGCACAGGTTAACATGCTGGGGTGTGACCTGACAAACAGTAATGTCACCAGAAGTCACTCATGTAAAAAAAATGACCTGTCACTCCCAAAGAATCAAGTTATACTGTAAAAACTTTTTTTTTTGCTGTTATAAGCTGCATCTGCCTTAGAATGCTGTGCCAGCACAACATACTGCATAATATACTACATAATACCTGTGCTGACGAAGCACTGAGTGTGGGCCTAGCCTAACCTGCTAGCCCCTCCTTTCCCCAAGCTACACAACAAAAATGGCACAGAAAGAAAAAAAAGACAGAGCTTCTTGAACTGTTTCTTGCTGAAGAAACATAGTCATGTAGTATTCATATGGTCCCTGGTTGTTCTGTGGTTCTGAACAAACCATTCAGCTCAGTTTGTATCTCTGTCTCCGTAATTCAGAGACAAACTGCAAATG
>NW_010326910.1:51369-97463 GCF_000700745.2 Antrostomus carolinensis | reverse complement strand
TCTTCCCTGCCTTGCTTAACTGCATCACGTGTAGTTTACCAGAGACCGATGGTTTTCTCTACCTTCATGGCTACATTCTTTCTTTGAATCTTTTAATGCCTTCAAGGCCCATCCTAAAAAATTTCAGATGAGAAGATGAGTATTTTAGGGGAAGTATTTGGTAAGCATGTGAACAAATGGGATTATCACATTGTGATAAAATAATTGATATATTGTACAGAAATTTATCTTTCTTTTTATTTTCTTTTTTCGTGGAAAGTGACTTGAATAACATCCTTCTGAAACATTATTTCTAAGAGAAATAGTGTCTAACCTCTGTTGTGCTTTTTTAAGTACGCAACTGTTCCTGCAAGTTAAAATATCATCAGATGCTTAGTGCACTTAATTACAGGGGTGGGGTCAGGCTGCCAGAATTTGTCTGTAATCTCCAATTCCAAACAAAGGTTGCAGTTTCATTGTCTGGAGCTTGTTCTCATCCTCATTGACTGCTTCACAGCTCACTTCCAACCTCTGAGTCAAGGTCACAGACAGTTTGAAAATCAATTTTCCATGCCTCCATTACGCCTCCATTCCTCAACCTTATTTCTTATCTCTCTTTATGAAAGAGCTGCCTGCACAGACCAACGTCTGATGCATGGGACAAGTTCACATGCGCAAAATCCTTGCCAAATAGGAAGCCTATAATAAAATGGTCTGTAAATAATAATCTCTTCCCCTGGCTATCACGAGCCTTTCAGATTATTTATATTGGATAGTCATTTGAATCTTGTCAGTGCTGCATTGTGCTGCTGTTGATTGAAATGGTAATGAATGCAATACAGTCTCTCAAATTCTTCAGTTTTAAAAAAATATATAATTTACAGGCAGTTAGCGGTGTTACAATTGCATCTGGCTCATTGATTGCTAAGTACAAGCTGGCTGTGTCTGCAGGGCACAGTCAGTCTGGATTGCAGTGAATCCTGTGTCATCTTTGTGTTGCACATCTGTGGTATATATGCTGACTGGCTGAAGTTAGGGGTCAGCAAACAAGACCCTGGCAATCATTAGTAAGTATGAAACTTGTCTAAGTATGTTTGCAATTAATCTTCTTGAGCTGACTCCTTTTCTTTTGCTGGGTACAGCCTACTACCTTGCAAGTCAAGTCACTGCAGTGTTCTGACTCAAAATTCTGTTTTCCCATCCAGACTGTGCACGCATCTGGTCTATTCTGTGCATAAAATCCTTTTATCCATATGACTAAGGCTCTAATTCATGTTTTGTTCATTTTGCTTCTAGGGTGTCAAATTTTCCATTTCTTCTGGCCTTGATAAGCACAGTCTTGCCTGTTCATATCCACTCAGAATGTTGTCACAAATATGGTATCTTTCTGTCTGGTTATACTAAGCCATACTAATACCTGTCGCTTTGCATATTATTCCTCATTTCTCTTATGCTATAACATCCATCATTTGGTGGTTGACCTTCCTTCCAAGGCTTCTGAAGGCTAATCTCTATGTTGTCAGTTGTATCCTAATCTACCTAAATATTGATTCTTGTTTATGATTAGTCAACAATACCAGTCTGCATTGTCTCCTTCTTTCAAAAAAAAAAAAAAAAAAAAAGTAATGTTTTGTCCTGTGGGTTTTCTTGTATTTGGAAGTCCATCCCTAAAAGTATGATAGCACTAGATGACACTTCCATTTCTGAAGGCCCAAATACTACTCTCTCATTGTTTCCTTGTACTCTTCCATCTGTCTGTATCTATCTGTGGGCATTTACTTTGCATTGTCATTTCTAGACATCATTTCTAGTTCTTTGGAGTACAGACCCAAAAACTGATCTTTGTTTATACAGCACTTAACATGAGTGGAGAAGGAGAGTAAAGGGAAAGAAAGTCAGACATCTGGGTCTGGAATATGTGGGCATGGCAGCAACAGAACTGATTACATGATCTTTATTCTTTGATTTTGCAAAACTGAAATTGAAATTGACTCTTGCCTGGATATTCTCTATGGTCAACTAACCTTGATGCTATAGCTTACAAAGTCCTGCACATTTTTACCTCTTTAGTGTATTTATAAGGCAAATTGTTGTGATACTGTTTTGGTAGTAAGCAACCATTGTATAGATCTATGTAAGTTTTTGCTAAGCTTCACTGGAATGGAAATCTACATGAAGGAGTGATGTGACACACAGAGCAACAAGCCTAATTTTCCATCTGGAACAATTCCAGATTTAAAATGAATGCTTACACTCTTGAGAACAAATTAATTTCACTTCCTCTTATTGAAGAAGGCCAGGCAGCAAGAAATAGAGCTAGAGAGAAATTGCCAAGTGTTACATACAATTTTATTGGCTTCATTTTCAGCCATGATGAAATAAGGCAAATCCTTCACTTTTTCTGTCATAAAAAGTGTTGGGTCATGTAGAGTTTTCAAATTGGTAAAAATAAAATGGAATCATTTCTAGTTCAGGATTTCAGCTACCTTGTTGACCCTTCAGCAGAGGAATGAGACTGACTGGGGCAGCCTCTCATACTGGGGGAGGAATGTTTTATTCCAGGAACATGTGGGAAGAGTCACATCTTTGTACTAGAACCCCTCTGTCCAATAGAATGGGAAGGCATGCAAAGAGAAGAGCAGCTCCTTGATGCTCAAATGCACTGCTTCATCGAAGAGGTCTAGAAGTTCATAGATCTCTCTAGTGTCAACTCAGAAGCATTTTCTGTGCCACCCTTGAGAGGAGATGGTGCCTGTCTGAGCTCAGAGGTTGTAAAGCCCTCATTAAAGACTTTTTGACATGCTAATCTTTTCCAAAGAAGGTAACTGTAGTATTAGAGAAAATAACACTCTCAAAAGGGTTTATTATCAGATGAAAAAGCCTTGCTAACAAAGTTCTTGGTTTTTCTTGCAAGTGCCTGATTCGCACATTGCAGGAAAGGTAGACTCAGGAAGCCATCTATACCCCTGAGGCTTTAAAAACTGTTGCGGTGTTTAAAGAGCAATTCTCTAAAAATGCTTCTCTGGAAGTAAAGCGTAAGAGACCAAGTAGACTTGACAGATGCCAAGATCTGGTTCAGGCAGTCCAGGTTTGAGGTTTAGTGACAGCTATCCAAATTACAGTACCACCCAAACTGGTGAGATTTGGCTATGAGGGAAACACTGCTGTTATCAGATCCTTGACCTTTGTCTACAGTGTTCTGAGGAGAGCACCTGTCCCAGCCTCTGGATTTGGATGCAGATAGACTAACTAACAGTGACTGCAGGAGAGGCTGAATTAGGACACATACTGTATGGCACCACCAGACAAAGCTGGCTGAAATGTGTTTGGCACTTCACTGGGACTGCCGAGAGATCCAGGTTCTTTACCAGCCAGGGCTGTCAGGGCAGTGCTGGCAGTCGGGCTTTATCTTTCTGGTCTTCAGCAAAGTCAAGCATTGAGGACCCTACCGTGCAGTTCTCCTTTACAGTCCTGCCAGTCTCATTTGTTTTGTTGGCAATAGGAATATTTTCTTTAGTTGACATTCCCACAGCTGGTAACTGTGTTTCTAACCACAATTCACACATCTGACCTCCTAACAAAGAGCCTAAGCATTAAAAATGTATGAGGCTCTGGTGAGGGGGGCAGCTGAATGGCTGCATTAGCACCAAAGCTGAATTATTGATAGAAAGGGTGATTTTTACTTTCCTTTTAGCTATTGAATAATAGATTAAAAGCTGCACAATAAGATTATTTTCATTACTCACATAAATTACTTGTTCAGTTAAAAAACGTGAGGAGAACAAATGAAAAGTGCCCTGGAGTGGAAAATATATTAGACTTAAAATGTTTATGTTCTACAGTGTTTATTCATTTTGGACATATTTTCTAATAAATGTTTTGATTTAACGGAAGTAATAAGGAGTGTTTTGTATAACTGAGGAGGTATAAATATGTATTGTTTTTTCTGAATCAGGGAATTGTATCAATAGAGAGCAACTGATGTGTTCCGTATTATCTGGTGACCGTGCTAACCCAAATAAAAAAAGTTATTTAACAGTTGAAATTACCAGACCGGCTAATATCTGGTCTTCATAATTATTATGTTATTGAATCTCTCTGTCTTCTTATGTGTGATATGCCACACTGAGATGTCACCATCTGTGTAGCCCTAGAGAAATAAGAAGTTTGTTTGATTTTTCCTTTCCTGTTTAGTTTGATTGCAGTAAAAATAACATCTATGTAAATGTTTTCAGGGATTAATAAACTGTTTGGCTTTCTACACTGCCTTTGGCTATCAGATCTCCTGGCTGGTTATTAATGTACTCAGCAAGAATCCCGTTGCAGATTTCTGTTAATCAATCAACAGCATTCTTACTGAAGGTATTAGCTGTCATGGTTGCCCTGAATTTTTAATAGACAGTTGCTTCTGAATTTCCACTTGTGTTACTCTCCTGCAGGGCTGTGATGTTGACTTTGAACTGGACAGCTCCTTTTCTATCAGCTTTGAAGTTTTTTCAGCACAGACTCAGCAAGTATCTGGTAGGTTGACTGGGCAGCTTTCTACTTACATGCCTTTGGCAACAATTTGAAAAAGAGGAAGAAAGAGCAAGTTTCCTTTAACTGCAGTTATTCAAATTCATTCATTATAGCCTCTATGGAAAAGTGGGACTTCCAAAATAGTGCATTTCCATTCTCCTGTTGGTATTTTCTTAGCCAAAGAACTGAAAGTAACACAGCTATCAGTATTGCTTCATATAAGTATCTGAAAATGTTATGTTTTAGTAATGTTAGGTGTTGATTTAGAACCCACTCAAATTTCTGGAAAAATCTCCATGGATTTGCACCAATCTCTGCAACATCCGTTGGTGGGAGGCATTCCATTTAATACAGCAAAACGGAATTAGATTTATGCAGATCTGTCCCTCTTAGCAGCCACACAGGCTTGTTTCCTTACATACCCCGAGCTGATACAGCAATATCAGTGCACTTCTTCAACACAGCCTTCCTGGATGACAGCCTTCAACTATCCAGTTTCCATCCCTATGCATTTTCAGATCAGAGTACTCAACAAGGATACATTTTTTGGTAAATTTTATGGTGTTGAATACTATCTGGTAAGAAGAGAAAGAAGCCAGCCCGAGTTCACTGTGAGTAGGCTGCTGAGTATCTAAGGGTAAAATAGGAATATGTACCACTGACCTACTTAGTGTTGAAAGTCTCCATAATCCATTATTGATGAGCTGATCTACTTAATGCCCTCCTTGTTGCCTGCAGTTAGTTCAATGGCAGGATGATTTCAATTATTCCTTCATTTTTGGACTAATGTAATTAGAATTTCTCTGTTTTACAGCCTGATAGTCTGACCCAATGGAATACGTACAGCTGAAATATATAGGCTGAGTCAGAATTTTGCATCTGCTTTTAAAATCTAAATTTAGTCACACAAGACTTTAAATTTTAGTCTGCATGGTCTGATAAGGTCTATATGGAAAACCAGTGATGGTGCTGAAGTCTCATGCTTTAAGCTTGCAGTTTAGAACAGATCAGGATTCTAAGTATTTGCGTTGTATTTTTATATATATATATTGTTAGATAAACTCCAGCAACCAATCATGCTTTTTTTTCTTTTTCCTTTTTTTTTTTTTTAAGGAAACTCAATTGCCTCTGACAAGCTAAAAAAGTAAATGGTGATCCCTTTAGTGTATTTTAAAAAGATCTATTTTGAAAATTTGCTTTTAGGTTCAGTATATGTCCTGCAGGTAACTAGAGAGATAAATATAGAGTTATATCATAACTAGTATAAATGACTCTGCGTTGCTGAAGCATGTGATCTTAATTTTGGCAGCTAACTTCTTTTTTTAACTGTCAGGGCTGGGAATCAGATAAATGTAGCTGTCAGCCATGTGTTGAGTGAGGAGGAGGGGAGAAGGAAGTCTTCTTGTGCTATGTTTAGCAGTGTTCATGACGTAAAAACAGCAATTGGTCTGGGCTCTAGTAAGTTCTTTAACTTTTACGATCCTATATTTAGAACTGACTGTATGGCTGGATAGGCTTAACTTAATAGCAGCCTCTTAGAAAAACAGGAAGGAAAAACAGTGAGTCAGTCTAGGACATGACTTAGTAAACACCTGAGGGTAGGCAAGGGGCAAATGCCCAAATTATTTCCTTTGGGCTTTGTAACTTCCAGGTTCCTGCCAGACTGAATAGCTTGCATTGCCACTGATGGGGTACGACAGATCACAAGGTCTATGAACTTGGAGCAGATATTAAGTTGAGAGATGAGCTCATTTCCCTTCCTGTTGAAGGGAAATTAGTGTCTCCTACAGACTCCTGTAGAGTGCTAAAGAAGTTAAGCCATCCTTGGCTTTTCTGCTAGGTGAAAACCTCATATTAAGTTAGGTATTCTGCAAACCCTTCTGAGGTTTAACATACTTTTTTTCAGACACTATGCTTTTTTTAATAACACTAGATGTTAAATACACCGTCTCTATGTGAAGACTGGCAGGTCTTTTTGTTAACAATTATTACCAGGAGCCTGGTAGGGTGAGCCACAGATGTTGAATCCAGGTAGATCTGTTTGGATAATGATGGAAAACATAGAAGGTACTACTAGTGTTACTGGACCTGCTCTAAAAGCAGGCTCAACCAGGTGGTAAATTAAAAGATGGAAGCACAAGTGCAGCTGAATTTTCTGCAGTAACACTTGAGCTGTGCCCAGCACTGCACTGAATGGAAATGACAGTATTTCTGTGTCATCTTTCTGTTCCTTGATTTCAGTCATTGATGTAGGCTGCTCTGATGATCTCTTGTTTCAGATCCTATAGAGTTGCTCTGCCAACTGGAAATTAGACACTATAAATGTGAGACCCAGGAATGTTGACGATTTTTTATAATACTCTTGAATGCTTTTTCTTAGCCATCCACGTATTGCCTTTCCACACAGGCAGTCTTTGGATAGAGGATCCACTGGATTTACAGTCCTTAATCAAACCTAAGAATCTGTCCTGTGATTTACTGTCATCTTGAGTGCCCATTAAGGTTGCTCACTTAGCACTTTGTCAGAAAATGTTGGACCACTGACCTGTTTTCATTTCACAGCACAGGCTGTTTTGTTGCCCTTCCCCCCATGTCAAAAAATCAGGACACAGTCCGTTGTAAACTTGCATGTCCATTAATAATGCAAATGTAGAATGGGTTGAAGTATATGGGAAATTAAATCCAAAGGTGCCCAACTACAACATGATCAGCCAAACATGGCATTCTTCTTGCTCCTTACATTCGGGGGAAAGGAAACTCTACTTGATAAAGTCAAAAGACTAACATAGTTATAATTTGTGTTTACTAGGTATTTGCATTTTTGCAGATGAATCAGTTAAAAGGCCACTACATAGTAACAGCAGATCTACATAGTATGCAGACATCCTGTTTTATTCAAGGGCAGAAAAGTGGCTACTTTGACATAATAACTAAATAATTTGTTGCATTTTCAAGTTTCCATTTGCACCCCTTCAGAAAGTCACTTAGAAGGTTAGCAGGATTAAGTTTTCTATATTTTATGGTAAAAATTTCTAATAAAAAGTTGGACAAGAAAGAAGATAAAGTGATATCACATGACACCTCAGTTCCACTAGTACATAGCATACTGCTGTGCTTTCATCACCTGATTAAAAATGTTGAGATAGTTGTATAAGTAAGTTGTGTAAGTTTCAAGGAGAATAGTTAATGTCCCTGTTGTGTGCATGTTTGTTTATTACTTTGGAAAGATGACTGTTAGGAATGTGAACATGATCTGTGAATGGTACACCATTGGTGAAAAGGGGATGATTCATTATTTCACAGAATACAGGGAGTAATAGGCTCCCAAATATTGATGAGTCAATAGATGTAAAGTACATAATTTTTTTGCCATACAATGCAAAATCAAACTGTAGAATTCATTAGCACAGAATGTCATGCAGGCCAAAAGTATGTATTGGTTCAAAATTAGTTTAAATATCCTGTTGTGTCAATTAACAACTTAGTAGAAATTTTCTTCAATTTATTAGGCTGCTTTGGATATTTATGTTACTGTAGACATGTCTAAGGAACTGAGTAACTAGTTCCTGTAAAAAGTCAGGAATCTCGTGTCTGAAAGCATAGTAAAGCAAGGTTTTCAATGTCTGTGTCACTTAACTTGATAATAGTTAGGCCCTTAATCAACTTAAGGATTTTCTTCCTGCGGGCTAGAGAAAGCTCTCCTTATGTTGGGTTTTTTTCCTACTATGAAGTGGTTTGTATTGGGGCATTATTTGTCATTGTATTATGCTCACTTTAAATTTTTGTGCCTTTAATTATAACACCAAGTGGATTGCTGTGTGATATGATGAATGATAAATTGCCATTAGGGGAAGTTTATTAATTTATATTCTGTGGATGATTGCCACACGTTCTTATTAGATAACAGAATACATTCTATAGATTTCCTGAGCTGATTAAATAAAATGAGGACTGAGACAACATCGCAATGCCTGCAGGTCAGGTTGAGGGTGAGCTGCTCTCTGCTTTGAGGCAAAAAGACATATTCTTAAGAGGAGTGCCGATGCAGCAGAAGAGAGTCTGGAAGTCCCTTCTTGGAAAACCTTCCTGGAAGCCTTGAACTTTGTGTCCAAACAACATAAAAGAAAAGACAGAGAGAGGTGGATAAGGAACTGTTCTGTCTGCAACCTCTTTCCTGGGGGCAGCACATAAAGTTAATGCTGCTCCTAGAAATGTTATCTTCAGGCCTGCATCTCTTCCCCTCCTGCAGAAAAGAATCAGTGCTGAGGTGAAAGACACAGCAGAAGCAGGGCAGCAGCAGCACAGAATTGTGAAGAGGTTGAGTCTGATGATTAGAAGTAAGAAAATTTGGCACTGCATCCTAATGGAGAGTGCTGAGGATCTACATTTGCCAAAAGGCAGTTTTCTGTAAAAAAGACTGGTTTTGCTGAACTATTTGTTACAGACCAGTGGGGAAGCCAGTCTAAAATATAATTTAGGAATCCTGTCTTTTTTTTTTTTCTGAACAATAGTTTGGTGCCGTAGAGTTGCAAATAAACTCATCTATTCTAAATACATACTGTCCCAATTTCTGTTAATTTAAAATATCTTTTTGATAGCATTTTTCAAAAGCTTCATGAGTAATTTAAAAAAAAAAAAAACAAAGAAGGTCAGTGGTAGTTTACTAAGCCACTAATTCTTGTAACTCAACATTAGGAGGTGGCAGTTCATTGCTAACAATGCTACCGTTGTCTGAGTCCTTCTAGGCAAAGAACCAGAAAACATTTCCAAGCTAATTGGAAGCTACATGAAGCATTCATTCTTTTAACATATGCAGGATCCCATCAGAAATCACAGTGACCAATAGTGCATTTATTAATAGAACCAGCCTCAAAGACTAAACAGTTTGGTTGATTTGAGCACTGGGATTCTTGGGCGAAAGTTTGTGCCCACTCTGTGCCACAGACGTGCTAGCATGAATAAACTATGCAATGGCTGGGCAATGAAGCAGATGGTGAAAGGGGGATGTGAAAGGACGGTGCACGGCCTGTGCACTGTAGGGAACAGCACTTTTCAGCAAATCACTGCATGGAGTCAGAGGTGACCAGTGGATTTGCAATTACAGCTAATGCTCCATGATCTGTGGGCAGTTACTCAGATTGTGGATTAAGCAAACGGTGCGCACAGGGCTAGCTAAGGTGCCTCACAATGTGAATGTGTGGGAACGTACCACGTCCAATGTCTTGCTCTCCCAGAGTGTATGTTTGCCTGGGTTTTTTAGCTGCTATATCAGCCGAGGCCAAATGGAAGCTCCATGCAAAAAACTTATAGTTCTACCTCAGTGCCCTCTCAAGAGCCCATATTATCTATGTTTTTTCCACTATCCAGGTCTTCCCAGCCCACTGAAAAGCCCAAATAATAGAGAGCTGTCAGCACTTGAAGAAACCTATGCTTCATAGGAACACAGAAGCAGATGCTGTGTTGACTGGGGAGGACCAACTGTCTTGCACATTGCCTGTGTATCCTGAGCAAGAGGTATGTGATCTTGAGAAGTATAACAAAAGAAGTGCCTATAGGATAGCTAAATTGTGCTGCTTATGTTGTTGCCAGTATTTCACTTGTACATTTCCCAGATACCAGTACTTCATTAAAATGTTCATTGCCCTTTTTAAGATTATACAGGTTGCAATATTCCTTTAACTTCCTTCCTCAGTGTCAGTTCAGCTACAGTAACTGACAGTGCAGGAGGTCTGGCCACCACCTCCATTTTGGAATCGTATCAGTGGCTTCCTGAATTGCCAAAAGGGCCATCTGGTATACGACATTCATCCAAGCCAAGTAGTGCTGTCTTGCAGGGATTGTGTTCCTCCCTTTGCTGACTGCTCATTGCTGCCTTGCTTGGTTCTCAGCACAGGTGAAGAGTTAAGCCTGTTCTGTTACGGTTGTCTCCTGCCTTTATCCCCCAGGCCTCTTCTGGGTGACAGTAGTAGTACGTAGTTGTAGACGGTATTCCTTCAGAAAACTGGTTGTACCTTGCAAGAATTTATCTCTAAAGATTGAAGTACATAACCAGGGTAAATGTAATGTATTATTATTCACTGTTGACTTTCAGCATAAAACCATAAATACAGTCTCTATATCCAGCAGGTGATTTATGTACATTCATTTGAATTGCCTCATTTTCCATTCCTTTTGGTAAACTGGAAGATATAACATTAGATAAAGAAATTAAGAAACTGGATGTTTTTTTTTTTTTTTTTTTTTTTTCTGGCACTGTCTGACAGGGTGGACAACTTGGAAGTTCAATCATCTATCTGTAGAGAAGCCAAAATACAGGTGAGGTCACTCTGCTACTCAGAATTAGGCCAATAATAGTTAGTATCCAATAATTGTTACTACAGTTATAGACTTTTTCATTTTTCCTTTAGCAAATAAAGGAAGATAGCACACATCCTGACATAGGTCATGTTTCAGCTCAGGGAAGAATCCTACCCTACTGATCTGGGGAGACTGAACACAGCTCAATGCAGCATGGTTCACAAGAGCATACACATGACAGGGATTAGTGAAATTGATTTCCGAGGAAATCCCACAGGTATTAAGAGCAGTATCCTATCAGTTTAAATCAATCAAAATTCCTAATGGTGTTTACTCCTTGTTAGGCAGAAAATTAACTACAGGATTTGGCCTTGCAAAAATACAGCTTCCCTGAAACACAATAAAGGCATGGAGAGGAACAGCAGAATGGGAGTGGGTATTACAATAGACAGTGGTGACTGATAAGGGGTAGAACCAAGCTAGAAAGAAACTTTCATTGCAAGGTGACTAGAAAGGTGCAACCTTTCTTTTCTGTTCATGAAATCTAGAATTTTTGGAGGGCATATGACAGAGCAGCAGTTTGCAGTTTGGGTTTCTGGTTCTATAAAATGTTAGAACATGGCTAGTAAAACAATTGACAGAATAAAGAGAAAAATATACATTTTTCCTAGAAAACAAACAAAAAAAGGAAAATGGGAGTAAAGTATGAACAATTAATTTATAAAATAAATTTTATTCAGTTAAATGAAAATTGTCTGGTCTCTGGCCTTTTTTTTAAAAGTCATCTTTGGACTTTTTTTTAATATTTCACAAACTAAATAGCACTTTAATTAAGTTTGAAACACACTGAAATAGAAACTAGTCTTACTTGGGAAACAATAAGCTGCCCTGGCATTTTATGTTTGCATAGTTTTGATGGCTATTTGATTAAACCATTGTGGGTCAAGGGCATTACAATTCCTATATACACTAATGGGTACACTATCTTTATCTTTAATAATATAAAATATGTAAGGTTCAGAGGTCAAGGGAGCAATAGGGAGAATTCTTCCTTTTAAGTGTCTGTACATATGTTTATCTCTATAAAATCTCATAACATAAAGCCTTCACGTTTCTGTCATTTGCACCATACGGCCCTCAACTGGCAATAAATGTCATTTTTAAAAGAACCTCATCCATTCTTAATTTGTGTTTCAAGGATTGCACACAATCATAAAGTCTAGCTGTCATCTCCTTTACTAAGACACTGAAGGGAAAACTAACATACCTTTCTTTAACAGAAAAAATATTTATTATGTGATTTTTAGGTAGAACAGTTTTTGAATTGTGAAAAAAGCTAAGATTTTTAAGTATTATTCACTAGGTGTTTTGAAATTTTACTGATTGTAGTTGAAGAGTACTTTTGAGAGCTAAGATGATTCAAGCACTGTCTTGTTATTGATTGAAGCTTTAAGAAATTTATAAAAAAAGGCCTTAAATCTCAACCCTGCTGTTTTCTGGCATCGTTTTGCTATCTCAGTAGCAAAATACTTCCAAATACCTAATCACCCTTGCAAACTAACCTAACCAACCTTGCCCTGATGGGATAGACTTGCTGTAAAAACATTCAGTTGTGACTTGGGAAGCTGTAAACTTTAATTTTTTACAAGATGTATTTTGTCAGTGGTTAGACCACCATCTTAATTACAAACCAGTTTCAGGGAGTCGGTTGCTATAGCAACAGTCTACTTAGTGGGTTTTTACAGCAAAACCCAACTTGCCTGTATGTTTGAGGGAAGAAATAATGGACAAGGAGGGAAGATATCATGGATAAGGAGCTTGTATTTCTCCAAGAGCCACAACTGCAGCATCCTCTATTTAGTATGCACGTGGGAGAGCTGCTTCTTTTCCTCAATGTTTTTCCTGCTGCTGACAAGCGCCATTTGATGTTTTTGCAAAATACAATCTTCCCTTATTTCAGAAATGCCACTGCACCAGGGTTAATTAAGGCTAACACCCAATCAAGTATTTCCTAAAAGTGCAGCTGAAAACAGAGGGCACAATCTCTCCTGAAAAGCGAGAGCTCTGAAAATTTATAATGCAGTGTTTTGTCTAGTGTCTCCTGCTGCAAATAAGGCTCCCTCTCCCTCCTTACTGAACTCAGATAGAATTTGTTTTGCCATTGATTTCTCTGCAAACATCTCCCTGGTTGTGTATCACAGCCCAGAAGCCAGCTTGGCTTGATTTTTCTCTCTTCTGTTGGCTGAGAGATGGAAAAACATAACAGAAGGGTTTTGAGGGGGACAAAAATCCTTACTCCTGCCTAATCTTAGGTTGTGATTCTCCCATCTCTGTGTCCTTTGGACACTGTCAGCATCTCTGTTAATATGACCAAAGCACAGAACCCAAGGCTCAGTTCTGTGGCTGCTGTTGGAGTTAAACAGAGCTTGACTGGCTTTTTTGGGTATGGCACCGTGGGTGCCATGCAAGCCTGTCTGTTCTCATAGTGTGCTGATTACTCAATTTTCATTTTGTGCATAATCATTTACAACATAATGCAGGTTGGGATTCTGTAGAGTCAGCACATTTCCTTTGCAGAATGAAACAGAGAGGAAGAGAAGAGCCCATGATAGAAAAAGGACAGTTCTAAATTATGGCTTTGCTTCCTTTGTGTGAAATTCCTTTCCCAGCTATTCCCTATTGCTTCAGACTCAGAGATTGAGATGGGGATTGCAGGGATCTTATGAGTCTAGGGAGGAGGCTGCCTGCCTGAAGAAGGGTTTCCATGTTCTTGAGGGTGGGGAGAAGTGTCTGGGAGGACTAACAAGCTACAAGGAGGGGTCAGCTTGGCAGGCATGTGGGAAAGAGAAAGGGCTTTTGAAGTAGGTTTGGTTGACAAGAGGGAGCAGAAAGAACGTACAGCATGGACAGGGAAGAGTTGAGCCTGTTTGGGGCAAGTTAGAGGGAAAGTTGTCATGTAGGGAAGAAGAGGTGGATTTAGAAAGGAAAATATCACAATTAGAGAAGACTAGTAAAGAGAAGATGGGGCAATGCAATCTGCATTTTCCTACCTTGTTCTCTGTTGTGAAATAAGAGTAATTCAATCAGAAATAAGGACAAAGAAGACCTTCCTTTTTCTTGGATCTTCAGTAGTATACCATTAATCTTGACCTGCAGACTGACAATTTCCCCTTGGATGATATAATCACCTCAAAGGAGAGGACAGCTGATTGTGGGAAGGGAGAAACTTGCTGGCTGCAATATTATGGTATCCTTTGTGCAGTTGTCATCGCTGGCTGCCACTATCATTAAGTACCACAAGATCTTTTAAGCTTTACCTGAATAGGCCCACAACAGTCCGTGTAGAGAGAGGCTTAGATTAAATGCCTTAATCCATAGGAAAAATCTAAAGTACAGTATTTTTTGCTTCTCTCAATTCTGAGCTGTATTGCTGACCAAGAACTGTGAACATCTCCTTTGCATGTTGTAAATGGCATGCAGTCCCCATAATTTGAATGGCACAAGAAACTCCCAACATCAAATGTGTACAGTCTAGCCTTTCTTGAAGAACTGACAAGGAAAGATTGCTTAAAACAGAACAGCCTTCCATAAGACATGGAGAACTACGTTCATTTCCTTAACAGGCTGCAGGCTTTCTGTGCTACTCTTCCTGAACACTGGCTCATGACAACAGTGCTTCATGCTTTTCACTGTGATGGTCAAATTTTTTGGTCTTTAGCCAGATTTAAAATGCCTTGGTTTGGTTGCTTGAGATTTTTTTTATAAAAATGTAGAAATTCTACTGGTGCTGAGGATTTCCATGCACTCTATCTCCCTGGACTATCAATCTTTGTTTATACAGAGACCCCAAACTTACATACTGAAGCATGGCCTCTGCCCTGAATATACAATCACAATAGTGTCTGTTATTTCCTAAGTGTGACCAGGTCACAAAGGGGACGGTGTATGTTTTGGGGACAAAGAGGTGTCATAAAAGGAGAAAATTCAAATGGAGTATTTTGGAAGTTTTACAAAGCAAAATTGATAACTATAGCGCAATAGACATCAGCTTTTAAGAGGTACCTGAAAGACACACACTAAACAAACCAAAGGTTCATAGCACAAATTAGAAGGCTTTGAAGTTCATCTGCTTAAGTGAGTTTGGAAAAGGGAGCACTAAACCCAGACATCTAGGAGGAGCCGCTGTCTAGCTCAGAGAGTGGTGGTTGCCAGAAGATGGGAGGTTGGTTATTTCAGGTTTCAAAATTCTCAATTTACCCTGTTTCTGACACTCCTTTTCCAATCACCTACTGCAGCCCATTGGCAGAGGTAGGATGCAGTGTTTGGAGAACTTCGGTTCTGCCCCTCTCTGCATATTCTGATAGGGGGAACAGAACTAGAGATTTTAGACTTGAGGTACAAAAAGCTGAGGTTACCAGGCTCTTCCTCCTACTCTTTTTTACTTGTTGGCTGGTGAGTATAAATGCCATCAGATTTGTACAGAGCATTCTCAGTGATGCCCAATGTTAGGACAAGGCGCAATGGGTGTGGGCTGGAACACAGGAGGTTCCACTTAAACTTGAGAAGAAGATTCTTTACGGTGAGGGTAACAGAGCACTGGAACAGGCTGCCCAGGGAGGCTGTGGAGTCTCCTTCTCAGGAGACATTCAAGACCCGCCTGGACGCCTTTCTATGTGATCTCATTTAGGTTCCTGCTCCAGCAGGGAGATTGGACTAGATGATCTTTTGAGGTTCCTCCCAATCCCTAACGTCCTGTGATTCTGTGATTCTGTGATTCTCCAGCTGAGGATCTGCTTTGCATTCAGTGTCTCCATGACTGTACTCCAGATGGGACAATATTCTTTCATTTGAATGAAGAAGCCTGCTCTGTAACCAGTTTCTCACTTCCCCCTTCTTCCCACTCGTATGCCTTCCTGGCCATCATGGCAAAACAGAAGTAAAGCAGGTCTTCTTCAGAATGGTAACAACTGATTCATGCCTTAATTTAAACAAATGGGGTGATATTTGGCCCAATCCCACGCAGATAATTATAAGTTCTTCTATAGCTGAAGTTCTGTAGCCAAAACCTGACATGTTTGCAGGTTTTGCAGTTATTGTGTCAGGTTATTTTGCAGACACTATTTTTGCAGTTAAGTGTCAGGCAAGACACTAAGCCTCTGAATAAGCAGTTAATTTCTTTGCATTCTGCCTTCACTTCTCCCCATTTCACACACAAAGGCACTGTGTTTGTTTGATATGTCCTCAGCCCGTGCTGCTTTCCACAGAAACTGTTTTCCTTTTCCTTTTTCCTTCCATCACCTTCCCCCTGAAAATCTCAAATTCAAGGCTGAAGGAAACTGGGAGCCAACTTCTGTTGTAAGGGTTAAATCTGGGAACTGTTCCCCTGGCTTCAAATTTATGCTGGTGCAATGAAGATGAGAATTTAGCTTTCTGTATGGTTGTCAACAGGGGAAAAATAGAGTCCCTATAAGACTGTATCCATGGAAACCATCCCACTGCAATAGCGGTTAAAGCAGCAAATCAATTTCTTCAGTTTTAAAATGAAACACATTTAACAATGTTACAGTGCATCTGCCATTTAAGAGATCATCTGTGCTGATAAATGTGTGGAAAAACCCTTCTCTGGCAAACAAGCTGGCAAGAACATTTCTTCCTCCTGATAGAATTCTGATTTTGGGTAGAGTAAGCACTGATGACAAAGTCGCATGAAGACAGTACAGTGAGACAGAGCCAAGTCCAGAAGCAAGAGTGTTTAATGAAGGAGAAAATTGTTTAATTTAGCATTTAGCCCAAGTATCGTGGGACATGGTGACTAACACTCAAATGTATTAGCAGCAGCAGTGGCCTTCACCTCTGTCTCCCTGCTCTTTGCTTCTATGGTACCGTATGGGATAAAACAGTACAGCTGTACTTCGTGATGCATTTGTCTGAATAGGAGCATGTGTGTATGTGCTTGCGGGTGTGTGCACGTGTGGCTAGTGGACTGTCAAATGAGATTTTAATATCTGGTTCAGCGCAAGATGATCTTGGCAACTCACATTATAAAGGTGTATATTTCAGAGCCAGAGGCGTTTCCAATGCAGAAAATGTGCTGGCTGTCTCTGCACTTCATTGTTTTTACATTTCATCATGTGAGACTTGAGAGAGGATCTCTTTGGTATGCCACGGAGGAAGCATGGAAATATACAGATTTCTTACCCCAGGCTTTGAATATGTTACCATACTCTCTCCCTGCTATGTGCAGAGGGACACTGCCTTTATTTTTTCTCCTATTAAGGCATCTCTCTGGCCATTTCAAGAAATAATACCATAGTTTATCAGACAACTGCCTTTATGCAGACGAAGCTCCATTCTCCTTTTCCTTTTTATCAAATCCAGATACTGCAGTCTGTCTTCCCTATGCCTGTCAGATACAGAAATATCTGCCTGGGAGAAATGCAACCTTATTTAAGATGGAGGGAATACAGTTGAACATTACAGAAATTGCCTAGAAATTGCCTAGGCTCTGAGTAGCCCTTCTGTTGGTGAGGATCAGATACACATTCCTCTGTCACTTTGCAGTGTCTAGGCTGTATTTTATCTGCTTCTGAATCTAAGTTCCTTGATAACAGCAATCACATATGCCATGCTGTCTTCTTTTATCTACAGCTGTCCTATCTATTATGGCAATCCCTCTTTGATTGACAGTTATCTATTTTTTTCTGACCTGAGGGCAAGCTTATTGCAATGCACTCCTTTTAGTGCTATCACTGAAACATATCCACAAGCTTCAACTGGTGCATAATGTGGCGGTTCTGCATTTGAATGAAGTGATCACATATTGTTGGGAGCACATGTGGTTTTTGTTGTTCTGACAGGTCTACCAATTAACGGAGGACACAGTTTGTACCATGTTAAGTGGTAGAAATGGCTCAGTGGTCTGAAATGCTGTTGTGTGTTTTGTTCTACCTGTGTCTAGCTGCTATGACATGGAGTGTTGTCCACCTGTTCAGTTAGTTCCAGAAATTTCAATGGTCAGGAAATACATCTCAATGTACTGCTCTGGGACAGTGTTCCCTTGTTGAGTATGAAGAGTTTCCTGCTGGGAAACATGTGGTCAAAAAGCATAAACTTCTGCAGCTTGGTTTCTATGGTTCATGAATATTCAAATCTAGGAATCCTCCCCATCACCTCCTAAGTCTTAGCCTTTCGATATTGAAGAATGAAATTTATGCCTTTCATTGCACTCCCTACTGGTAATTTCCACCTTCTACATAACCTTTCTATAGCCCCATGTCAGGATGCCATTTGCCACTGGAGTTCCTTTACCATCAGAGTTCAAATTCCTGGTGAGCTCAGATATGAGACATTTGCAAATTTCTCTCTAAAATGCCAGGGCAGAGAGAAACAGAAGAGGAGCTGGGACTGGTACTTCTTGCACCATTCCTCATCACAGCTATGCATCTGTGTTCAGCAGAATAGAGAAGCCCTGGAGAGCAGGCGTGGCTCAGGGGAACCCTGCACACTAGTTGGAGCAGAGAGAATGGGCTCATTTGTTGCTGTGGGTACTGGGACATGTGGAGACAGAATGACAAAACCTGGAGATTTTAATAGCTTTTGATATCAGCTTTTGCTCTGTCCCATGATAGATGGCAAGCTCCTCCAGGTCAGGCCTGGGTGCCCATGGGATGAGCAGAGACTGCATTGATGCTGCTTATGCAGCATTTGTTCTGAGGGACAGAGCAGGAGCGACCTCTGCTTCTGCTACTTCTCTCACAGCTCCTGAGTATGGCATTTTTAAACAGTAAACCTTGGAGCATTCTTCATGTATAAGCTCTTGGGTTTTGCTCAGTCATGTTCAGTGTAGGAGTGTTTCTCAGTGATGTCTGTCTCCATGGATTTGGAGGTGACACCATGTTTGTATGTTGCCTCTCTTACACTACCACCCCCGCGATTAAGGCAAAAATCGTGAGTCACCTTCAGAAAAAAATAAAATTTCTGGCACACCTGTAGGCCATCTGTTAATGGGGGCAGGCAAGAAGATACTGGGTAGGAAAACTCAGTCACATGGCAGTGTTTATATCTGTCACCGCAGCCATTTCTTTTAACCATGTTAAATGACATTTTTAGACATTATTGTCTAAATTATTTTTTATGAGAAATTGTAACAAATTGCAAGCCTGTAGTGAAATGATTCCTTGAAATGACACTATTCCTCACAGTCACTTTATGAATATGCAAACTCCATCTATATTTTAAAATGCCATTCATTTTACTGTTATAGAAACCTCTATCAAAAATCAGCAGATCCATTTTGGAAAAATCTTGAATTGTTTTTTCTCTCTGGGACTCAGGTGGTATCATGTGAACTGCACCCTGTTCCTGACACTGCAGGTATTGTCGGAGCTGACACATGGTGGCATACAGCAGCTGCTATTTGATACAGTGCAGGAGAAAGTGCCCCGAGTCCAGTAATGTCTACTTGCAATATGTCTTGTATAGTGTAAAGTTACAGTCTGTTACCACTTCTGACAGTTACAGCAGCTATGACTCCCTTCTCTGTTTCTAACAGAATGGAAGTGACTCCTCAAAATTAGAATCCCTTTGTGTGTTCCTAGCCTGCGAAGGCGGGGATATTCTTAGCAGTACCCTGTAGACTAATATTCACAATAAAATAAAAATATCAGGCCAACGCAGATATTTATATGCTGTTCTAACCCTAAAAACCTGTGCCTAGCATTGGTTTCTTACCTATGTTGCCTGTACTGCATTTTTTATTTCAGAAACAATGTAATAGAGGCAAGAAGTTCTAAGGACTATGGGGTGTGCTTGAATGGCAAGCTCTGCCCAAAAATCTAGTGACACAAGAAGGTGGCTTGCTAGTCACCATTGTGTGCAACATTGTTTTCAACAAAAATTAAAAAAAAAACAAAATCACTTCTTTCACTAGAGGACGAAATAGTTCACTGACACTAGTTTGATGATGTGTTACTAAAGGGTATTGAAGACTGACAGTCTCTGGCCCTTAACTTTATGCAGACCCCTGGAAAATATCCCTCCCAGCAAAGAGAGACTTGCTAGTGGGGAAAAGCACTTTCACAAAGATGTAGATAGCAAAGGGGGTGGCTGAATCTCCCAAGACCTGAAAAGGTAAGGGTGTTTTTGCCTCAAGCAGAGAGAAACACTGTCCTTTTTAGTTTGTGCTGCTTGGGAAGCCTTTGGAGATGACTAGCCAGAAAGCAGTCACACTGCTGAGAGCAACAAGAGCCAGAGAAGAGTTGTGTTCCCTCGGTACCCCCATTCAATAATGTGCTGTTCCTTAATTCTCTATCCTGGCCCTTGCTGCAGCCTCCTCTCCATCTTTCACCACCTCCAAAGACTCCTTCTAGAGTGGCAGGACTGGGAAGAGTCCAGCCAATCTCAGATTTGCCAGGGCACATGATAGAGAATTAACACAGGTTTCATACTTCTATGACAGATTCCTCTCAGCAACTAGAGGACAGAGGATTTCTCAGCTGGCACAGAGTTGGAGCAGCATGTACAGATAGTATCTATTCTGGCCTAAAACCTTGTGTGACAGGCGGATCTGAACCCACACAATGGCTGTGTACTTGAGCAGTTTTCCTGTTGTAGAGCAGAGGTGTTTCTTCCGTCAGAAACCAAGTTCTGTATCTCCGTATACTATGTAAGTGTTGCTCAAGGATTTTCAAAAGCCTGAGGTGGAGCACAGACCCTATAATCCATCTCTTGAGAAGCCTGTCAAGCTTTGCACGTGGAGCATGTCTTGGCTTCAGCTCTTGCTCTACCACGGCGCTGTTTGGCTGGAGACCAGCTGTACCCGCTGGAGAGAGACTGGAAGCTTGCAACCCTGTTAGGAAGAATGTCCTTTGGGTACACTGAGCAGCAGCAGCAGAGTATTGTGGCTTTCTCTTGTGCTTGAGGGCACACCATACGTATACAACTGCAGGACAGGGTATGTCTGTCTGCCCTGCAACTTAACATTGCAGATCTCTGGCTTTCCTGGCATCCTGGGGTGCATTAGAAGGGGTGTGGTTAGTAGGTCGAGAGAGGTTCTCCTCCCCCTCTACTCTGCCCTGGTGAGGCCGCATCTGGAATATTGTGTCCAGTTCTGGGCCCCACAGTTCAAGAAGGACAGGGAACTGCTTGAGAGAGTCCAGCACAGAGCCACCAAGATGATTAAGGGAGTGGAACATCTCCCTTATGAGGAAAGGCTGAGGGAGCTGGGTCTCTTTGGTTTGGAGAAGAAGAGACTGAGAGGTGACCTCATTAATGTTTATAAATATGTAAAAGGCAAATGTCAGGAGGATGGTGCCAGGCTCTTTTCAGTGATGTCCAATGGTAGGACAAGGAGCAGTGAGTGCAAGCTGGAGCATAGGAGGTTCCATGTAAACATAAGGAAAAACTTTTTCATTGTAAGGGTGACAGGACACTGGGACAGGCTGCCCAGGGAGGTTGTGGAGTCTCCTTCTCCAGAGACATTCAAGACCCGCCTGGACGCCTTCCTGTGTGATCTCATCTAGGTTCCTGCTCCAGCAGGAGGGTTGGACTAGATGATCTTTCGAGGTCCCTTCCTATTCCCAATATTCTGTGACTCTGTGTGATTTCTCCTGTCACCCCCTGCGTAGCAGCTCACACATCAGGACTCCAGTGGAGAGCTCTGTCTAATATCCAGTTATCACTACAGAAGGGAAGCAGGGCATAATTTTTCTGCTGTCATTATGTAGCAAGAGGATTTAATGACCTGGTAGTGAGGAATCTGAGCTGAATGCTGTCTGCATTCTGTGGCCAGGCAGACATATCCACAGTGTAATTCCAAACGTGGCAGATCCTGGAGTGGGAAAAGGAAAAATTTTCCCTGCTTCAGCTGGTGTGAAAACTTCCACCTGGGTGGAAGATGGGGCTTCAGCCTTTGCATGGGACTTGTAAGGCTCACTGAATGTGATACGCTTTGTATGTGGCCCCTGGTTTTGGCAAATGTGTAATTTAAATTTTGATTACTCTTAACTACCACGCTAAAGTGAAGGTTAAGAACAATAAAACTGCAAAACTGAGAAACCCTGAGTATATAGCAGACTGTGCTGCCATATGTGTCCCGCTGTTAAAAGGGAGCAGAAGTTACTTATTTCGCATTTAATTTCAGACTTCCCATAGGCACTCACCTTCTCAATGCAGGTGTGTTACTGGTGGTTCCTCCCTGTCACTGCTGTGTCCGGAGTCGCTGCCTCTGGGTGAGGGGACAGAGCACTCCCTTCAGCCAGGGCCCTGCAGGGGGTCTCTGCATAACCCCACCGCCCTGGGCTGCTCCGCTCAGCCTCCGTAGGCTGCACCGAGTCAGCTAGAGAGACCGTGGTGCTGTATGAAGCCTGTGAAAAAGTAGCAGGTATGTCTGAGCAGACAGACTTAAAGAGAGGTAAAAATGTTGGTCTACTAAGAGTTGTAGCAGGGGCAGAGTCACTTGGACTGAGATCAAATGTAAAGTCTTTTAAATAGGAGAGTGCTTGATTATTTAGCTGGGCATATTCAAAATTTATCTTGCTTCTAGTAACCTCATCTAGGTTTTTTGATCTACTTTTCTGATCTTCAGAGCAAATTTGCTCCCCATTTTGCTTCCAATGATACAGACTGCTGTTTTGGAAACTTGTCTCATAGTTGTATTGATTTGTGAGAGGCGTACTGGAGTATTCTGGATTTGGGGCAATGCAGTTGCATTCATTTTGCAGCAATAACTTGTTTTTGTACTGGGCCATCTTATGAATTATATTGTTCATTTCATGCCCAATGCATTTGTCTTCCAGGTGCTTGTTTTCATAGCTGATTTTTAATGATGCAACTTGTGTTACACAGTGCTCTAAGAGCTGCACTATGTTAGTGCTGCTCTCTGTTGGTGTGGGGCTAATGTAGCTCTGGAAGTGTCTGAGAGTAAGAGGCTGCAGCGGTTTGTCACAGGAAATAGAAAGAGACTGATACATTGGTTTATTTCTGTCTTCCCTCTCAAGGAGATCCAGGAGTGAGGTCGCAGCAGTCTTGTAGGAGTAACATGATTCTACTTCGTGATTATCATCTAACGAAGGGTTTTCAGAACTGTGGGAGCCACTCTCTCTGTTCAGATTTTCTGGCAGTGGGTTTTTATCTCTGGATGTCTCACATTTTTCTGAAATTGTCACCTTTTCATTCTCAGTTGAAGACAACTGCAGATTGTCTTCATTAACCTGTGATTGTGGTGTATAACTTGGTGCTCTGGTGGTTTCCACAGTCTCAGGCACCGTAGATGAATCCTTGTCATGACTCCCTTCCATTCCTTGGAAATCCAGATTAGATTTGTTAGGGCAAGAGTTCAGGCTGTGGTCTCTTTCAGCCATGTTTACTGAAGAGACCTGGGTTGCATGTTTGCTTTCATCCAAAGACACAGGTAGATTAAATGAATTAGATTCTTCCTTTCTTGGTTTCTCCTGCTGTGCTTCTGTGCTCACTTTCTGCTCTGGGCTGGGGCTGGGTGGGATCGATGAATCATTAGACTTTTCTGGCTGTGATTGAGAACTCTGAAGAGCATCAGGGGCGGAAGCGACTCCCGAGTGTTTTCGCAGCCAGTTTATTATCCCCATGGTCAGTGAAAGCTCAGTATCACAGAGCTTTAGCAAACACTCTTTGCCTTTCCATGTGCTGTGGAAAAACCCCTGGCTGATAATGTCTAGAGCTGGTTGGGAAGCCATGTTCTCCTCAGCTCCAACATGAAAGCTGTAAATGGACAAAGGTATTTCAATGGCTTGTTCTGAAACACTTTCAGATGTGCACAAGTCATCGTCTAGGACTGGATTTATTTTTACTTCATTTGGGTCATAGAAGAGCTCATAAAGGGCATCTCCGCTGTAGCTGTCTCTTGGAAATTTACTTGGGACCCCAGGGGTCTGAGCTTCCTTCATTTCATCATCTTGTCCAGGAGAGAATGAATCATAGTAGCCTTCATCACTTGTGGATGTGGATTCCTGGTTGTCACTTTTTGGCGTTCCTGTTCCTGTGGTGCTCTCTTTGGAATTGTCACCATCTTTATCAGGTGACACTTGGGGGTCTGTCACAGATGCAGCAGCCTGGCTTCTAGCCTTTTCCACATCAGGACCAGGTATCTTCATCAACTTCTTATCGAACAGAGCACTGTGATGTAGCCTCACTGATTTGTTGATGTTGTCCCAAAACTTTGCAAATTCAACGGTTTCATTCTGGCCAGGAGAGGCCAGCTGCTCCACACCCCCTTGGAAAGAGCCCATGACAGGGCTGTCTTTGTGCTTGCTTCTTCTCAGCAGAACTTCTTTGTTGTTCTCCAGCTCCAAGTGAGCAGAGCTCTCATCGGCAAAGATTTCCCCACAGCCAGTGAGGGAGTCAAAGCTTTTCAGCGAGGCGACGTCTTCACACAAGGTGTTGCAGTAGTCATAGGAAGAGTCAGACTGCAGTTCACTGTCTGAGCAGTCCTGTGACAAGCAATCAGCTGCAAATGTTTCTCCGGTTTTGAAAAGATACTTTGCAAGATGCCCGGACAACTCACTCTTGCAGGCTGGAGAGGACAGATTCTTGTCCTTCTCAACCAGGAATGTGAGGCTGTCTGGTTTATTTTTTTTAATATGAAATATATCTCTGAGCCCTTTCTTAGATCTCTTGAGGGAAATCCTCTTCCTGGGAATGGTTTTTGCGACAGCTGGTACAAAAGGCATCTGTGGCACAAAGTTCCTGTAATCGATCATCTGACTGCTGCATGCAGACTGGCTAGGGCTGACCACACCCTCTTTCTTACTGCTGGAGCTGGACATCCCTGAAAAGCTGATGCTATTGACAAGTCGCCCCTTACCCTTTCCAGAAAAACCTTCCTCACAAGCCCTGCTGGGGCTGCACTGCTCTGTTTTGTCTGCCTCAGTAACGCAGTCATGGGTTTTACTCTTCCTTACAAGTTTGTAGGAGGACCCAGATGATTTTTCCAGGCTGTGGTCACCAGTTCCATTCTTTGCTGCTCTGGTAGAAAATCTGTAGTTCTTGTGTGTGGCCAAACATGCCAGCTGGACTTCAGGTACACTTTGGTTTCCCTCCAGAGATGCCTTTTTGTCTTTCCCGGTATCATCTTTGTTGACAGGAACTGTGTGCACTGGTGGCACTTTCTCATGTTGCACACTGGATTTTATGAAGGTCTTTCCTCTCTTGAGCTCCATACTACTTCCTCACATCTGTTTCAGAAAAGAAAACAGCAGAACAAAAATATTGTGAGGTTTGTGGCTAGCACTTGTAAACTTTGAAAACTACTGGAGAACAACATGAGGAATATTAAGCATTGTAGAATTGTATTTGTCACCAGAAGTTTCCATCACTGAGTCATGGTATTGTATGAGAAACAGCTCAAGTGAAACTGAAGGTACATTGGCAATGACTGGAAGATCCAGCAAGGAGAAGGCGGCACACATTTTGGGTTGGTAGCTGAGGCTCAGAGAACATTTTATCTGTTAGAAATTAGGGTGTTTGGATTTAGGATTATGACTTCAGGATGTCTTTTAACAAGATAGAGCTCCTTTTCTGAAAGTAGAAGAGACATCAATGAAAAGCAACGCCTGAGGAACTTCAAGATACAAGTGTGTGCATCAGGGATGCAGCAGTTCATAAATCTGTACCTTTGAAGAGGATGAAGAGCTCAGGGTGGGCAATCTCCTGAGAAAATGGATCAAACATCTGACATATCATGCTCGCTTTATATTAAAATAACCCTTACCTGTGAACAGAAAATCCATAAACCGTGGTACTACCCTGGGAAGCAGGTTGAAATTGAATTACTGGTTTTGCTTCCTTTTGAGCACAATGTATAATTTCCTTCACTACTACTTTTATGTTAAAAAGTAAAAAATGCCACACTGAAAATCACTGTTAATTATGGCCAAAGCATCATTTCCAATTTACAAAGATCAGTGTAGTACTCTGAGGCATCGTCACATGGAATCTGCATTGTGCATTGATTAGCTATTTCTAAAAATACTCTGTTAGCTGTAACAATGCCAATTTTGGTCTCTCCCTATATGGTTTAGTATTGAATGTGTTTTATGTTTTCATACATCTAATTAGTCATTAATTATTTTAGTCATGACACTTTCAGTTTTCCAGCAGTTATTTCATGGACACATCTGATCCTTTCCTGCCTTATAACAACTTTAATATTGAGTAAGTCAATGAACTTACATAAAGGTAGGTCAGTGAAGAAACAAGCACTTCCTAAAAGCTGTTAGAGAAAGTGGATTTTTACAGGATGGGAGGCAGGACAAAAACTCCAAGTCCTATTCTTGAAAGAATGTGCTTGGATCTTTCCTCAATAAGACTTCAGTTAATGACTTATTTTGTTTTGAGTTGTGTAGACATAACTAAACCTACTTAAAGTCATTGAACTCTACAACAGATACAAACAACACAGTGCTATCTCTAGCACTCCTTGACAAACCCTATGTAACAGCTTTGATGAAATGAAAAATTACCAGTACTCCCTTGAGAACAATCTCAGATCAGATCCCTGGATCCAGACCTGCACCTAGTACAAAGACAGCCAGGGAGATTTTAAATTCAGCACTGAACCTAGCCTCTGTACACTCTTAAAGTACAACTTAAAGCAGTCCTTAGTCTACCTTGGACTGTAACAGCTGCCTGTAGCCTCCAGAGGCTTCTCAGTTGCCAAAGCTTGCTGGGAACAACAACGTTTTGATATGGGTCTGTGTATCTGGGAGTTCTGTCATCACCTGCAGCACTTCTCTAGCATGCGGATCAGTGACACTCTGTTGCTCATAGAAGCTGCAAACTGGCAGGTGATTAGCAATGTTTACAGCTAAATGTAGGTCAGTGACAAATGGTAGAAAACATAAGAGAAAAGTATGACCATTCAACACCAAGAGTATGGATGCTATGAAAAACATGGTGGGTGGTGATAGATGGGCATCTACCAGTATGACTGAGAAGCTGGCACATTTATTTGCATTTGGGGCTGCATGGGAGTATTGCAGAGCATTCTTAATGAAAGACAGTAAACCTTTTACTACACTGTCAGGTATCTGGAGTTCAGTGATGCTGCAGGAAACTTGTTTTGCATATTTAGAAATAGGTCACTGGGACATGATTACACTCCTGACAAGCAAGGTGTGATTGAGAAGAAATTCAGTGCGCAGAACTCCAGTGGAGTTGTGAAAATGATCAGAAACAGCTGATACAAGACCAGTTATTAATATCCCAAAAACAAAGTGTCAGACACCTCAATCCTTTGAAACTGTAGAAGTAGGTACTCTGTCCCTGTGGGAAGTTCTGCTGCTGAGAAGCTCCTTAGAGGTCTGTGACATGGCAAATGCTAGCATTATAACAAAATTATGTAGGACTCTGAAGTCCTACAGCTGTTTCTGCACACTCTGAGTATTAAGCAAGGGTAATTTCTGTAGGAAATCGCATACTTGGAAAGTTTTTCTGTAGATGCATTAAAAAGGCTTTCCGAGGTGGACTGGTTTTATTGTCAAGTATGAAACTTAGTAAAGCTAAAAATTCATGTCATTATCTAATCTTTTGAATAAAGACATCTTTGATCTGAATTGTATCTCCTTGATAAGAAGCACAATAGACTACCAGTTTGATAACTGGCTCTAGAAACTTCAAGGCTTGTTCTTCTGTCTTTTTTTATAGATTAGATGAACAGTTTTAACATGAAAGCCCAAATGGCCTGAATAACATCTGTACTGAGAATATATGTAGTACAATAACATAAGGTACACTGATGGTAGCCTATGCTACCTTTTCAGTTTCCTCTGATGAGGAGAAAAATGTTAGGTGTTGGGTTTTGTTTGTTTGTTTTTAAAGATCTACTATACATATAATCACCAACTTTGTATTCTAATTGTTTAATGTCTCTATTCAATCCCATATATCCTTTTTCTCATTTTCCCCCAGGATTCATGCCAGACTAATTAGTATCTAGTTCATTGTGTCATCCTGCTAATTCTGTTTTAACACTGGCACAGCTTTAGGAATCTTATCCATTAAAAATGTTATTAAAAATGGACACCAAGAAAGGGAAGACTCCCTCAGTCAAATCTTTTAGAGCTCTTACAGGCAGACTACCACAGCGCAGATTTTTAAAAATACTTGTCTCAGATGCTGTTTTCTAACTTCCCACACTATGAGTTCCTCTTCATCCTCATATGATATAAATTATCAATAAGCTTCTTTCCAAATATAGAACAGAAATATTTATGCAATGCTGCTCCCTTTCTATATCTATTAATATTTTTGCACTTTTGGTTGTAATGGACTATACCATGATAGCCTTTTTCCCTTCTCTGCAGGGGCACAAGTGATATCTCTAGCCCCAGAAGTCGTACCAGTGAAATCAGAAACAGAATAAAGCGCTATAAGGGAAAGTTACCCTCCAGTGGTTAAGTAAAGCCAATAAAAATTCTGTGAAAAATTATTCTAGGCATTTAAAAAATGGTACATCTTCTCTGGGATTTCTTGACCCATGTACTTGGCTACACTATTGCCTGTCTCTGCTCCTTTTTAATTATTCTCCTCTTGGACTTAACTTGCAGTATATACCTTCTCGCACAGGGATAAATGGAGTATGGGGGACTAATATCCACCTTTGCAAAGAAAACGTATTTTGCAATTAAAAATCACTTTAAAGAACAGAAACCTGTGGAAACTAGCAGTCAGTCTACTAACGCTAGGTTGTTCTGTTTTCAACATGCTCTGGATGTTTTTTTCATTAATGTTACTCGACCTCTTTTTTAATATCTGTGAAATTACTTATGGGACACATATTTAGAGGACATCCTTGAATCTTACACTGGGCTACAGTTTAATTGTCATTTACAATGGTCTTAGGGGCAACAGCGCTGAAACTTCCCATCTACAGTAAAGAGTACTTTTATCTGTCTTGATCATACCAGCTGCTTGTTTTTACGATTTCACAAGTGTCTAAGCAGGCAATTAGATCTGGATTTTGGGCTTATACTATAATGGAAATAAGGTTTTGGTTTAAATTTGGATAATAATGCTCATAAAATTCATCTGAAAGTAAATTAAAGTTTTAGAATGGAAAGGTGAACAAATTCCTGTGGGCTGAGGAGATATGGTTTTAGGACCAGTATCTTACAGACCTGGGTTATGAGGACCTGAACAAGACTGAGTTAGTTAACTCTTCTGGTTAATAAGAGCCATATTCAGATGGCCTAGATTTTACCTGAGTCCAGGCCAACAGACAAGTAGGCCAAAGAGGTGTGCAGTGGAGCTAAACTGGTTATTCCTTAGGAAGCAGGAGGAAGATGGGTGAAGGCAGGATTCAAACTGTTTAAATATTGCTTCTGTCATGTGGGTCAGAGAAGAAAGGAGTCACACTTGCCCATGGTCACAAAGATTTCTGCCAGGCTGAACTGTCTACAATTTTCCCTCTCTGGAGGAATGGGGGAAGACTTGCTTTGGTTTTGGGCTCGTGTCAAAGTTGTCTTATATCTTACTAACTTATCTCCCTGTGGAAAGGTTTGTTTAGATTACCTTCTAAGAAAAGGTAAAATAGATTGTGCTTTAATGTGTCAGTAGCTAAAATAGTAGTCCTCTTGGATGTAACTCTAGGAAGATCATCCTACTGGGAAAGTAGAAGCACCTGCTTCAGAGAGATTGCATGGATAGAAATAATAGTATTATGAAGAAATTTAGATAAACTCTCTGGCTTTGGCAAGTTTGGCTCAAAATTACTTTTACTTAAGTAGGAAAAAATATAATTAAGGTTCCTTTATTCCAAAGTCTTATCAGCTGTCTGGCTTGGACACTCTTACTTGCTTGTTTGATATGTAATTTATATATAATTGTCTCTTGGAGATAGAAATAAGCAAAACTCATAATACAGTCTTTGTTTTTAAGGGGACAGAGGAGTGCTCTTTCTGCTTCTTTACATTTAGTTCATTCTTAAAATTGGCAGGTTGTGGAGATGGTACCTCTCTGTCTCTTGCTAAGCAGAATTCTGCATGCCACTTAGAGTCTTAATTTCACCTCCCTCCAAGCATTTTCCTTTTATTAAAAGAAATTTTATACTCTTTTAGGCTTTTTAATTTAAAAAGATGAAAAAAACTCTATTTGGACTGCTTTTATGTCTGAGGATGCAAGTTTGGAATTACTCCAAAATCCCTTCAAGTGGCTTCAAATCAATCAGAAATAAGATCCTGAGTATCAGAGTTGCCTTTGAAAATGCTACCCCTGCTTTCCAAACAAAAATGCTAGCATAATTAAATTTCCTGAAAACAAGTATCTGTTTTGGGCATTTGGATATGTATTATGGCTAAAATGGATGCACTTTAAAATTAAATGTTTTTTTAAATATTTCTTGAGCAATTGTATAATAGGAAAGGGAAAAAGAACAAAGCGCTCCAGGAGGCTCTCCCTTCCTATGCCTAGTTAACCTCAGGAGGATTTTTGCTGGGCACCAGTTGGAAGTCCTAAGATGCAAAACCAAGCAAGCACGAGGTGGTGAGAGCCACAGCTACTTTTAAAGTCAGTGAATTATACTAATTTTTAATGCTTAGGATCTAATCAATTCGCAATGAATAAAGAACAGCTGGTGCTCTCAGTAAAGTCTGGGGCAGTTATTTTCAGAATAAGGTTGTTTATTTATGGTCAAAAACCTTAAGTATCTATCTCAGAAGATAAAAGTTAATAATGGAAATACATACTAATAATCATGAGTATGTATTCCATTCTGCTAATTTGATTTTTAATTACAAAGCAACAAAATGCTTCCTTGCTAGAGCGTAGTGATAACCTGTCTGCACTTATTGTAACACTCTTTCTAATAAGCAAATAAATGTAACAGTTCTTATGGTGAAAACCAAAGAGGATTTTAAAGCAGGGCTCATCTTCTCACTTAAACTGATTACTCTGCTCATATCTCATCCCCATTAGAAAACAGAAAAAAACAGGGCGGAAAGGATGGAGGATGTAATCAGGGACAGTCATGATTCAGGAAACAGAAGAATGTTTATTTTTAAAGATGCCTGTGTGACACACAAACCTGCATTAAGATCATGCCTCTTGTTAGGAGTACTCTTCTCATCATCCTTAGTGGCTGTATCTTTTCATTCCCCTTAATCATTTGTCTCTGTTGGATAACCCAGGATGGCTAATTATTTGAATATACATTTAGGTCAGGCAATGGCTTTCTCATGAAGAACCAGCAAAAAGCACATTGGTGTGGTTTTCTTCAACCTTAATTCCACTGAGCACACAAACTAAAATCTTGCACTCCCCAGCAGAATACTAGAAGGATGTGTAGTTAAATGCTTAATCTTATTAACAATGTGCTATAGGGAAGCCTGAACCTTTCTTTAAGCCCTGCCAACTGTTCTGTGGAGCTCAGGATTTTTCATAGTACAATTAACCACGTTTCTACTC
Organism: Antrostomus carolinensis; assembly: GCF_000700745.2. Classification (NCBI taxonomy): domain Eukaryota; kingdom Metazoa; phylum Chordata; class Aves; order Caprimulgiformes; family Caprimulgidae; genus Antrostomus; species Antrostomus carolinensis. Next base: position 66,236 of record NW_010326910.1, on the reverse strand, counting down.
CCAGCCCACTGTCCTGCTGTGTGCCGACAGGAGGGATCTCTAGGGGAACAGCAGCACCCACGGCTTCCCGCAGCCCCACATGGGGTGTGCGGCAGTGCAGAAGGAGGCTGAGACCATGACAAAAGGAGGCTCCTTCTCTGACAAAACCTCTGCACCCCTCACTCAGTTTTCTTCTATACATACCTGAGGCTGAAAGAAATGTAACTGCTTGAAATGCTCTAATTACACCATGTAAAAGCGCGGTGTAAGCTCCTGCACAGGGAGCTATCGAATCATCACTCTATTGCTAGGAAAAGGCAGCTGAGCAGAAATTTCCACTGTGTACCTGAGAAGGAAGCAGGGTATTTATTCCTTGCCCTGGCCAGCAGCCTGTTGTACCAGACAGCAAAGTGTTAATGCTGGCAGCTTTGACTGTTTTCAGTAATTTATTGCTTTAAACGGAGGTAGGATGTGCATTTATATAAACACAGGCACACACTTGTCAGATGTATGGAAAGATAAGTAAAAAAGCAATGCTTCAAAAACGAGCAGTCATCCCAAAATAATAGACTCTTGGAGTTGCTGTGAGTATCAGAGCAAAGGAAATGCCATTGCACCAGAGCAAACAATAACACAGATCACAAAAATCCTACTCACCATGTTTATCACTGAGCAGAAATCCTCTTTCCTAGCCTTGCTACTGAGGCTGGTCTTTATCCAGAGGCTCCTATGATGCTTTTCAGATTCTGAGGGGCTGGACCACTGCTGCTCTCCAGTGTTACTCTCCACCCCCTGTCTTTTCCTCCTCCTTCTTCCTTCATCCCCACCCCCTCATTCCTCCTGCTTAGCTTTTTCATACCTTACATAGCTTCTAGGTTTGCACATGCAGCTTTATTTAGGAAAGATGCTTATTTCAGTGATCTGCTTGATGGCATGGAAATGCCTCCATTACTAAGGAATAAAAGCCTAGAAGGTAAGCTCAGGAGTCCTGGGTCAGCATTTTGGTTCCTCTCTATATGACTACTGATTAAATAATTTCATTTCTCATATGATTTTTGTTTCTGACTAGGAATCAGGAAAAGCAGTCCTAACGTTCTCAGGGTAGTGAGATTCTTCACTGTGCAATGTATGTGGGTTATTGCACTGTGCCGCCCTCTGTAAAGCTTTTTTTAATGCTGAAGTTAGAGGGGATTTCATGTGGGAGCAAAGTGGCTTTAGGGGAGAGAGTGAATATTTGTGCTGCCCAAAGCTAGAGTGCCTGGTGTCAGCCTCATATTGCCTTCATCAAACATGATTTACCAAATTCTCCTTACAGTCAGTCTAACTTATACTTCAGTGTGCAGTGAAGTCAGCGTCTGATGTTACAACATCATTCTTTGTTCTATAGATGAGTTTATTACTATCACAAACAGCGGAGCTTTAATTTCACAAAAGCCTAAAACTGGCATCCTTGCCCCAGCCCTGTCCCTGTGAAGGGCTTCCAGCCCAATCATATCTTGATTGTTCCTCTCCAGTAACTCTTCTCTGAGTTCTTTACATCAGTCTCTCAAACCCCCTGCCTTCTCCTTCCTTCTTGTTGAAAAACCTCTGTTGGGAGCATGATAAGAGCAAAAGCAAAAGTGTGTGTTATGAAGCAGTGGCTTAATCTGCTTTGGTAGCTCTCCTGTGAGCTGCAGTTTAGAGCTGTGCTCTAGGATAACGCAGCAGTTTGTGTACAGAGTGGCCTATCTGCAGGCACTTTACCCTTCCGATGTAGGGGCTAACATCACGGTTGCTCTAAGGTAGTGAACAGGCAGCTCTTGGATGATTGAGCGAGACAGAGCAAGTTCAGACAGGTCTGATCTGTGCAGGTATTTAGAAAATCCTCCAGCTCTGTATAAACTGAAGATGAGTGTTCACTCACATCTGCATCAGTCAGAGAGCTGATCTCTTCTGTCCACACATGACAGCAGAAAGGGAACAAAAGCCTTAACCTGCTTCCTGTTCTCATCTTCCTTTTCACAGTGTGTTTTAGCTGAACCTTGGAGATGGAGGAGGGAAGGAACTTAATTTTTTTGTGCTTTCTAAGCTTCTAAAGCTGAAAAATCAGCCAGTTAACCTTAAAGGAGGCAAACCAGAGTGCTCCTGCTCTGAGTGCCAGGCAGTAAGCTGCCCAGGTGTCTTCGATAGTAGAGACTGAAAAGTTACATCTTGGAAAACGCCCTGGGTTCAGTCCAATCTACAACAAGTAGAAAGCCCTTGTGAAATTTCACCAAAGGCTGGTGGGAGGAGAGAATAAGCTTTGGGTAAATCCTAATCACTCTGGTGATTGATATGTTTGGTGTTGATATTGTCTGGGCAAACCTAGCAAAACCAAGAGTTTAGATTTTTTACTTGAAAAATTGTTCATGCACACAATTTCTGAGCTAAGTTTCTGAACTCTGAAATGTAGGCACTAAAGTTAAAGGTACATCAGAAAAGATGTACCCAAATATGTCATGTGGAAAAGGAAGTAGACAACAGAGAGCACTAAAAATTGCAGTTGAAGCCTACTTCATGTTCAACTTAAGCTCAACAAGACAAGCCATCCTCAAAGATTTAGAGAAGAGAATCTGTCCAGCGAGCAGCTCTTAGCTTCAGTAGTGTTTCAGGTAGTTCCTGTACCTGCTGTCCCTAGGACAGTCTATTGCTGATCCCCAGGAACTGGAAAAGCTCTCATATAGATGTGCCTGTTTCTAACAAATGGCACCTGTTGAGCCTTTCTTGGAGGGGCTAGAGATCACTCTAGACCCAGATGAGATACCCAAATCTTTTTGTGGTAAAGCAGCTCCTGTAATGAGATAACTCCACATTTTAGGATATTTACTTTAGGATGTCTGTATGGACAAACATTTTCATCTTTAGGGTCTTTTATTTCCTTTCATCAAGGAAAGTAGCCTAAATCCATTGGCCATCCACAGCCGTAGCAACCCATAACTGTCCATGGCCATAGCCTTCCAAAGCCGTAGCCTGCGTTGGCCTAAATCACAGTTTTATTGCATGCACTGGTAAATGCTCAGTATGTTGAATAGTAGCTGAACTATGGTAGCCTTTATGCATTGCAATAGAACTTTTTTTTCTTCCTAAATAGTTTTCAACTTGTAGTTCCCTGAACTATCCTTTTCTAGTATCACTTCATTTCAGGCCATTTCACTGTGGTTGCTGATCAGTTTGGTTCAAAAAGTTGGTTCTTGGAAAATCTGAACATCCTGTCTGATTAATTCTGATTAATTCAGTCTGTCCAGAGTTGTTTTGGGCATCAGTGGGCATAAAAGGGAAGGGAAATCAGAAAACTGTAAATGAGGGGCATGTGGTACAGCTGCCATCTGTTTAGCAGAAGCACACAGACGTTGGCATGGGGAGTGAGAAGAGGGCCCTTGAGAGAAGAGGGACTAAAGAATGTACAGACCCTGGTGTGGCAAGAGTAGGGCAGCAGGGATCCTTGGTATCCAGTGAGGAGGACTGGGGAAAGAAGGGGGAAAACGCACATAAAGAGTAGTATGGAAACACAGAGAGAGAATTTTTAGATGAAGCAGGCCCAACCTGCCAGAACCTGGAAGCCTGCATCTCCCCAGTGTGGGAGGCAAATATTTGCATTAAGTGATTGAAGTCAACTATTAGCACGAGCAACTCACAAAAAGCAAACTGCACTGTTTTTTGATTTTCTGTCATGAAGAACATAGCAGATTCTTCAACCCTGAGACTCAGAACAAAACCTTTTGCTGAGATAGCTCTATTTGTTTCCAAGGAATTACTTACAGAATGAATTTGACCCAAGCTATTTCCTGCCAGTGAACTAATAAAGAGTCTAACATCCCCAATCCAGTTGAGATTTCTGCTAACATCAGCCTGAACTTAATTATTCATGGATTCTTATCAGTATTTCTTGGTTTTGCATGTTGTAGAGAATTGGTAATGGGATATGGAGCTTTTTCTCTCCAGATTGCTAGCAGAACACTGCCCTAGGTTGAAGAGAACAATCTTTACTACTTATCTGACTGTTTCCCAGGGCTTATATTAAGTTAATTGCTACACTCTTCTCAGTTACTTGGTCAGCTAGTGTCTACAGCAAAATTTAGGATCGTGAATTGCTGTTAGTATCGTCAGTACTTAGCAAAGGAAATAGAAAGATTTTTATCCTCAGATTTCCGTAGGTGTATTCAGCTTCAACATCTTCTGCCTGTCTTCCCTGTGTGGCACTGTTGTTGCCATGTTTGCTGCCAAGGGGACGAGGTGGAGCAGGTAGGGTTGCAAGAGCCCCTTTCAGCACTGATATGAAAAAGCTTGGCTGTCCTGCCTGCCAGCCATCCCTCAGAGTGCCAATAATTATGCCCTTTAGGGGCAGGAAGGAGTGCTGAGTGCCTCGAGGATTCCACTGATCACGTTCTCAGTATTGCTGTTCTGGGGACTATGGATGACTGATTGTTAACTGCTTGTTGCCTCAAAGGAGAATGGAAAGGGATTTTGAGAAAAAAGAAAATGGTGAGGACATTTCTCCAGCTGCTCATGTCAGAATAGTGCCTGCCCTTAAACTTCCTGCTTTAACCAAAAAGCTCTCAGGTAATAAATGCTTACCTGTAAAATCAATGTGGGAAAAATGAGCTGCATTAAATGCTGTGAAGAACTACTCCAGAATAATTGTTTCACCAAATCACTAAGATCTCCCAGGCTCTAGAGAAGAGACAACACCTGGGACGTATGTGACACCTCAGGGACCTGACTACAGAAATGTTTAAATACAAATATCTAAGGCATGTATTCATAAGCTTTTCCACTCCACATGTGCTTGTGTGTCATACACATCTGTCCAGAGGAGGTAAGAATACCTCCAGTTTATTGAACTGCTGCTATCACTAACAGATGGTCCCTGTCCCAAAGGAAAAATATCATTCAGCATAAAGCAGGGAGGGATGGCAAAATGCACTGTTCCACAGACATCCCAGTATAACCTGTAAGCCAAATTTTCTCAGTTTCTGCTGAGGAAGATGCTAGTGTGATGACTTCAGGGAAGGTTATAGGAAATTTTTAATGACTGTTTTGTATGACTTGAATTCTCTGCTTAATTTCATATTGTTCTCTGCCTGAGTACATACAATTAAGTGCTCGGAAGGCTTTGCTAAAGGCTCAGTCAGGAAATCAAAAAAAGAGATACAGATGCAAGTAGCCATAGATACACAGTTTCAAATATCAGAGACAGACCATCAGTGATGGAGAAACTATTTCAGTGGCTCTAATGTGATAGGCTTTCAAACTCTAAAGCTGAGATCAAAGGAGGGCTAAACCCAAAAAGGCCTAGAGAAATGAGTAATTAGATAAAGGTAATGAGGGTGAGTGCAAAAGTACAGCAGCTTGAGATCTATGTGCACAGATGGGGATACTGAGCTGTGAGCAGAACAAGCTGTTGCTCCCACCTCTGCCTTTCATTATCTGTACGCTTTATGTTGTATCTCAGTGAAAAAATAAATCATGTGTTGCACAGAGACGCTGCCTTAGTCACATGGCAGATAATACATTTGTCATAGGATCTTGCTAAGGAGCCCTTATGGGTGGTAAAGAGGCATGAACCAAATCACAAATCCTGCTCTGAGGGAAGAAACCATTTGGCTGAGTGTATAGTTGGTGGGACCTCAAGGAAAGAGAGCACTACAGCCAGTTTCCTAACTGCAACAAGTAGCACCTTGCTGTACGTAAAATACCACTTATCTGCCAGTTGGTATTTAAAAACAGCTAAAAAATAGAACATTTGGAGGATGCATGAAGAATGAAGCCTTTGAAATCACCAGCAGTGCAGTTGGTAGCAATTGCAGTTAGAGATGCTTATGATTGATTTACTCAATCAAACATACACTTTGGAAACAAATCTGCGTGTTGGATTTATATTGTTGGTGGTAATGTCACAGTCAAATTTTGCTTTAAAGCAGCAAGGTTTACATCTTAGAAGAGAATAAAATACTAGCTTGTAAAGCAGCTTGCAAACAGCCCTAGAGATAATGTTTAGGAATGTTTGTTTCTCTTGTTTTCCCGCTACCTGTATGCTAGGGGGTAGTGGCTAACTCCAGAAGGTTACTGCCAGCTGCAGCCTTAACTGCCGTTACAGCTGGAAGGTGAAACCTCTGACTGTGTTCCTTGAAGTCATTAAATTATGTTTAGGGTAGGAAGTGAAATATGACCATTAATATATTTTTGCAGTTACAGCAAATAAAGCAGTAAAACTGAAAGAACTCAGCTTCTGACTGCTCCATTAATGTATTATGAGTATTGATGATGCCAAGGTCATCATTTCGTTTGCAGCTACGCTAATTACCAGCAGGTTTTAAAATACAGTATTTTATGGGTCTTCTATCAGGCTATTTAGAGAGGGATGATTTGTTGAGCACTATTCTTTGGGCTTTATCCTTTCATGGCCTTGGCTGTTACCATAGCTCTGCAACAAAACAATCTCTCCCAGCTGTTTGATTTTTCACAGAGGATTTATTAATGTTTCTAAGCCAGCTGATATGCCTAGGCAGTGCTCAAGCATATTAAACTGTTACATATTTCTCATATGAGTGTGCAGTAGCCATTTTCTAAGCAGTAACCAAGTGCCAGTGCAAGCCAGGGTGGTATGGTGGCTGGGAGACAGAGAAACAGTGTGTTGGAGAGAGCTGAAGCTGAGCTCAGCTGGGACTGTGTGAGTGGTGCTGTGTTACAGTATGGGGGATGATACTCTGTTCTTCATTGCTGTGTGTTGAGGGGGATGGAAAGCCTCTGAAATAGGATGTCTTCATTTGGGAAAAGCAAATCAGAAATTATTCTTGAGTTTTAATACAGAGATGGCAATTTCTTGCCCTGTGGAAGCACTACTACAACCTGCACTTCTGGAAAGGACTAGTGCTTTTTTAATACCTCTATTTCTAGGCATCTGGTTTGAAACACCTTACAGAGAGTCCAACTCTTCTTGAAAATCAGACACCTTAAGGTGCTTCAAAGCCCTTTATACATTGGATTTTACTGTGCGGGGAAAAAAAAGCAGCAAGAGACTGATGAGTTTGCAGAGTGTGAGTGGCAAGCGTATGAAAGGGTATGAAGTGGGGAGTGCTGCTGACTGTATGGCCATAGCCATATTGCCTGCATGGTCATAGCCACATAGGCATTTGGAGCTTGACAGTGTTTCAAAGAGCCTAGTCTGAGCTAACTGAGAGTGGTATCCCAAAATGGACAGAAGCCAGCCACAAAATTAGTTCACTTCTTCCTCAGCTCATTAAATGATTTGCCCAGTCAAGAATGAAGCCTGGATTCACATGTAGGTATGTGTGTTGTCACAAAAATGGTATGAGAATGACAGAGAGATGGGGACCTTGATTTCCTCATTTGTTGCTTAGCCTTAAATTTTCTGTAGAAATGTTGCTGCATCTCCTGACACTGCAGAGGGCAGGGTGTCTCTGGTGGACACCCCACAAATCAATCACAGGAGTGTCATTACTGCTGGTTGGAACTGGAGGAGGCAGCTTCCTCTGCCTTTGGCTCTTTACTGTTATAGATGTTTTCCCTAATGCCAGCATGGATCAAACCCAGGTTAGTCTGCTCCAGATTGGGAAGTATTGCCCCAGTAATTAGGAATTACACAAAATAACAAGGTGCAGCAATACCTAGGTAGTGGAAGTGCCCAGGTAATACGCAGAGAAACATGAGTCAGGGAGGAGGCTAGCTCTTAACTGCTGTGGTCCTTCCTGCAAGTGCTGCTGGTGGTGGTGGTGGTGAAGGGAGGACTGGGCAGCCAGGTGAGCAGGAATCATTGCCTGCTGTCCCAGCAGCAGCTCCCAGGTGAGTGTGTGTGCCTGGTGCCTGGCACAGTGCTCTCAAGGCACCCTGATCAGAGCTCCTAGATTCTCTGATAATAATGTTATTTTCCCTGTCCCATAAAGATCTTTCTTCAACACCTAAACAGGTAGTTGAAGTTGTGAATTTTTTGCCTGATCTACCTGAAGTGTACTGCTGTTTCCCCCTGAAATGCCTGATGTATTTCTGATTATTAATGTATTAGCCTGTCACATCTCTTCAGCATTCAAGGGTGTGCGATGAGCGGATCAGCAACGCATGTTTTATTTCAGAGTTCTCATCTTTGGCTGTTTGTAAGAGGACAAAAGCCTTCCGTGGAGATGATACGCCTGTCAGACTATGGCAATCCTCAGCACTTTCTGTGACAAGAGGGAGACCAGATCCACTGCTGAAGCAAACAGGCATAACGACACATCATTTTAGCACCCCTCCAGTAGATGATTGTCTGTGCTCCAGCAGCCCCATTCAGAGCTGTGGGTAACACACTGGTGACAGCCTGGCTGTGCAGTGACATGGCCGAGGACAGGAGGCAGGGGAAGGGGAGCACAGCTGCTGCGTCTGCAGCTGGGGCCTCCGTGGTGTGCGGGAGCTGCGGCAAGAGGGTTGCATAAGGCCACGGAACAGCTCTGGTTTTGTCTTCTCCTTGGTTTGTAGGCAGTGTGTATACAGTGCACTCATGCAATAAAAGGAGAGTGGAGTCAAAAGGAGCCAGGAAGAATATCTCTTGTTTAATAAGCATTTGAAATACTTATAGACAGAAAAAATGTTTAGGAAAATGTGAGGATTTATTGTTCCCATTCATTCTTTGGGCTTTTTCCTTTTGCTGCTTGAATTAGGCATAATTTGTATAAATATATTAAATATTGTGCTTATTAGAGAGATGCTGGCCCAAACTACACTCACAGACACCCCATATTCTTCTTTAATATAACTGTGGTTTTATTTGCTTTAATAAAGAAGAAATAAATAACCAAAGTCAGCTTTCATGGAATGAAGTAATTGGTTGCACACTCTTAAAGCATTTTTAACAGGAAAATTTATAATAATATTGTAACTTTTTAAGGGTAATTTCCAAACCAGCAAGATTTATAAAATCTTGTTGTTTGTACCTGCCTACATGCCCATGCCTTTGAATAACTTCTACACCTATTAGCCAGGTTTACCTTAACTTGAGATAGTGAGACAGCTCTCAGAAAATAGTGCCTTTTTTAAAGGTTTCATGAAACTAGGGGGCAAGCTAGCAAAGAGAGGACATGTAATTACCTCCACTGGGGAAAAAGGCTGGAAAAGAAACTCCAATTTTATTAGAAATCAAAAAAGCAGCATTGCAGGTAGGTAAACAGATACCAAAAGCAGTTCATCGATGACAGGTAAAAACCTAAATATGAGAGATTTTTCCATGCTTTTGGAAATCCCAGCTGTTTTCTAGATTTGCAGTGGGATTTATAGGTAACCCTACAACTGCTGTAAAACCCACTTCTCTCCCTTCTCACTGCACAGATGGGTAGCTGGGTGAATTAATCTGAACCTCTCTGAAGTGACTCCAGTATTTTCTGGGTTATCACAGACATTTGACCAGACAACTTGGTGACAACATTCAATATTACTGTGAAAACAGTGAGTATGAGCCGGCACACAGTACACGGCCTGGTAGTGTCACTGAGCCTTTTTTAAACTTGTATTAATGAGACCAAAACTGAAACTAGGTGGGGTGTTTTGGTTGGTTTTTTGGATTGTTGTTGGGTTGGGTTGGTTTTGTTGTTGTTGTTTTGGTTTTGGAGGGTTTTTTTAGGAAAGCTTGCTGAAGTCATTAATTAGAGGAAATTAACTGTAGGAAATGCACACTGTTGCAAAGGATCCTGCCGTGAGACAGGCATGACTTCTTGTTCTAAAGGCTCTCCTGCAGATGCTGTAGTGTCTCAGCAAGGAAGCCTTCCGCCTGGAAAGCAAAGCTGGTAAAATGCATTTCTGAGATGTTAACAGGCAGAGATACCTTTGTTCAGACTGTTGTACTACCTGTATTTGGGCTGTTGCAAACAAAGAGATTTTCCACTAGATGGCCCTCTACAACAAACATTGAATATATTTCCTTGTAAACATGGAAATAATTTCTTGGCTTTGAGTTTCAGTTTAAGCTTTGTCAACAAACTTTCTGTCCCATGGTTCCCGTAGGCTAAACCCAGGCCTGCTCCAGTCCTGAAACTAGGCAAACTATTCCTGCAATCCAACACTTACAGTAAAATACCTTGTCTTTTTTTGCTGTCAACCTGTAACTAGAATATGTATGCTTAAAATCCTGCCTTCTCTTATATGCGGGCTATATAAGTGGCTGTTAAATGTTCTTTTTATTCATGCATAACAAATTAAGATCTGGGACTTAAGGCTGCGAGGTTGTCACGCGTGTTGATGAACAAAAGAGAAAGCAGTGATATTACAGCTTTGTCATTTGTCTTGTTGCACTTGTTCTGCTTAAAATTTTTACATCTGGCAAGGTTTCCTATGGGGAAAAAACCACAGATCTAAACTTTCAGAGGATGTAAACTTACATTACTCTATTAATCTTTAAAGACTTGAATTAATCAACTCAGATTTGGCTTTGGTCAAAGAATATTGAGAGAGATCCCCTCTGATTATTCTGCCTATGACAAGCCAACAGGAGGCCATTTTGGGGCGCCTCTTCCTTGAAGTGTGGCAGAGAATACTTCCTTGTATTTGTTCCTCCAGGCCACTGCTGTTTGTCCAAATAACACCTTCCTGTGCTTCTTACGTTTTGCTGATGCTGCCTACTGTTAAATTGCAGGATGCTTGACACAAGGCTCATCTTCCTGCCATGTGCTCCATGTAGGTAAACTCCTTTCACACACAGCCCTTTCCAGTGCTACTTATGCCCAGAAGACAACTCACACACCATTAATGGTACACAACCACTCCAGAGCTTTATAAATGAGCCTGGTGGATGTGCAGAGACTGTGTCTAGTTCTGCTGGTGTGCAGGTGCTCACAAAGGGAGTCTCACCGAACTGTTGACCAGGAGTTAATGTAAATCAGGTCCCTGGTGCTCACTTGATCCCTTGTGCACACATGGCAACTCACAGTACCTGCAGGAGCCACACAACAATTTAAGAAATGGAAACAGGCCTGAGGAATAGAGTGAGACCAAGGGTAAGGTGTTGTTGAGACTGGGTGTATTTTAGGTTGGGGTAAGGAAGGGATTGGGGACTAGGTTTAGGTGTTGGAAACTGCAATAAAAGGATGAGATGGAAGAATTTTGTGTCCTGCATCAGTACAGCACACATAGTCCATTGGAGAGCTGGGTGCCACTGCTGTCCTCTCAGTTGCTGCTGCTGATAATGGTAATCCAGCTAAGCAGGTTTGGAAATGTCTGTACTGAAGCAAAAGCAAAAGTCTTCCTTCTCATTTTATGAAGTGACCCATGGACTTTGGGTCTTAAAGTTCTGCAAAATATGAAAAACTACTTCAAGTTGTCCTGATCCTGTTGCCTGTAATAAATAAATCAAAACTGTCACTAATAAGGTTCGTATAAGGGGCATTCATCAAACAGTGCACAGAGGGGTTAAAAAGTTGAAATTAAGTTATCTTGACCATCAAAAACAAAACAAGAAAACATATTATGAAGCGCACTTTTGTGAGTAGGCAAGAACTGGTACATTCACTGGGAAGGAAATGCAGCAGCTTAACAAGAATGCGACTGAATATTGCTGTGGGCTCTGGTGAGCGCTCTTTGTTTCACTGTGCTGCCTTCAAGGGGCTGGAGTCTATTTCCCTTGCTGAGAAGGGTGGTGTTGCTAAATGGTATTATAGTAACATAATGAGAAATCAGAGCAGCTAAGTCTTGACAAGGCATCCAGCTCAAGTTAATTAAAATAGAGGTCATACCGTGGTGCCAAAGGAAATGGTAAAAGCACAGATGGGGAGATTTGATTGCTTGCTGAGGATTAGTGTGGTTAGTGCAGAGGTCTTAAAAGGACAAAGGGACAATCTGGACAACCTCAAAGCTGGAACCAAAAGCTGAGAAGAGACATGGGCATGTGGATTGCAGATAAGACAATTTTAAGAGTTGCTACCAGTGTGAATTTGTGAAGGAAAAGACAAGCTTTAGTGTTAACCCCAATTTTTTGTAATTATGGGAGTAGAGTCTGGGAAAAAGGGTGCCTGTACAGAGTCGTGGCTTGTCATAATAAATGTAATTATGCTCACACTGTAGTAGAGCCAAGGGCAGGCCAGATCTGTTTAACAAAACGTTATTCTGAGCCAAACTGTTCTCAGTTGAAGCCAGGCTGGCTCATTCTTTTCAATGTTACCACCAGGCAGATGTGGTTCAAAGTGCACCTCAACATGCCAAGTGAGCCTTGGAGGTGCCAGTCAGAACTCTGCTGGGGTCCGGTAGCAAGAACCTGTCTGCTCTGGCCTGGAGGGGAAAAAATGCACATAGCATGGGATGAGGTTTTAGTGGTTTTCCTGTGCTGCTCACAGCAGCTGTAATCCCCTAATGTCCAGTCCTCACAAACTATCATAGTGCAGAAATATAAGTAGATCAGATGGAGGTGTCTTCTACAATCTGCTTGGCCTAAGAGCCCAGAGCACACTGAATTAGATGACTGTAGTCTCTCCTCTGCGTATCCTCTCATACTAAGCTTAATTCCTATCTTATTGCATTTGTTGCTGTCTTCACTGGGACTGTGTGGAGATGCAGGAGGCCTGGGCTGGCCAGCTGTTACAACACGATTGCACAGAAAAGCCCTTCCCTCTACCACCACCACCACCCCCCCTCCAGAAAAAAAAAAAAAAACCCACACCAAAACCAAAAACACCCCAACCGAGTAGAACCTCAGGGCAAGCGTGGTATTTCCCTGAGAAGTAGAAAGGGTTTGTCTGGAGGCAGAAGAAGGAAATTCCAGAGCAGATAAAAATGGAGAAAAATTTCCAGATTAGGAGGAGGCCTTAGAAAAATAAATAAGGTGCACAAGTGTAGGAATGTTGCTTCCAACTCTTCAACAGATTAGATGCTGCCTAACCTCTGATCAGCTCTCTGTCACGTTAGAGATCTTCTTGTGCCTAAACAAAGAACACAGGCTGCTTGTTCCTAAGGCTACTATATTAACTGAAAACAAAAATAGTAAATTACTTAGGATTTCAGAGCTGCTTTTGTTGAGCGTCTTGCTGGAAATCAGTCCTGATTGCACATAAATTACCAGAGAAGCTGGTCATTTGTAGCATGCTAGAACCAGACAGGACACTATGAAGGGTAGGTAGGAGGAGCTGACCCCCCTCGAGTTAATTTCCAAAAACAAATACCTTTTTGTAATTTTGTATCCCTGCAGACACCTTGAGAGGCTCCAAGGACCCTATCTTGAGTCTGACAAAGAAGGAGTTAACCCATGCCAAGCTGCTCTCTGGCAGGTTGAAAGACTTTGCTTGGTGGGAACTGATGTTTATTGATGGCTAATCATGGAACAGACCTCTCTCTATTTTGGGAACAGGATGGGTGCACCTGGGAATGTTGCCAGAAAAAACAGCTTGGGATGTGGCCTCCAGGGCCCTTACCTTTGGCCTGTCCTTACATGCCATTTCTCTCACTTCAGGGCTGAGGTCACTGCTTCTGTCATGTTTTTAGCAAAGTAGCAAGGTGAGACACTTGCAGTGAAATCGAATGTAGACCATGCAGCAGGCAGCTCCTATGTCAGCCCAAGCAAGCAGCTGGAGTTCAAGAACATTTGGTTTATGTGAAAAGCCTGTGCTACAGGTGGTGTGGATTTGAGGCTACGGGAGCAGGGAGGCTTCCCCTTACGCTGACTCCTCAGCTCCTCAGACAGCCAACAGCAGAAACAGCCTTCGATGCACATTTGCTTTGACTAAAAGTGGGGTCAGTGATGTGTATCAGAAACTGCCTCCCAGAGGGTGCTGACAGGAGCTGAAGTGATTCACAAGTAGCATAGGAGACTTTCAGGACAGATATCTGGGGATGAAAAGTGGCATTGTGCATCTTGCTTTTGCCATCACTTCAATCTCCAATAGCAGGCAGGAGAGAGAGAGTCAGCTCTGAAACTGATGTGAAAGGAATTGGCATGATGCTTGGCAGGAAATGAAGAGACACAAGTGGCAGGGGTTGATGTGGCATCCTAGAGGACAGCTCACCCAATTCCACAGCTGCTGTGCTAGAGCTGTAGCTGGCACTTATGTAGCAACACTGCTTTGAATACAGCTCAGGCAAGATCCAGAAGTGAGAGAATATTGTGAGCTTCCCAGGGAAGCCAAGTGTTTGAAGGGGGAAGGAGTCATGGGGCAGCTAGTATTAGGCTGACCACAACAGCCCATGGAGGTAGCATTTCCAGGAATGGGAGCTACACAGGGGTGTGTGCCCCTCAACTGCCTCAGAGCATCACTGGGGGACTTCAGTGGGGCAACCGGTGCAGCTCTGATCTGGTTCCACTCACAGCTCGTTAAAAAGGCTCATTAGAATACATTGCTCATTCATTTACATTTTCTTTCTGTATATGTTGTCTTGCAGTTTTTGTGATTTATAGTAGTTTTGTGCTTATTTGTATTCCTCTTAGTTGCTGTGTTGTGTTGGGCTGGCACGGAAATGTGTTCTTTGGAGCAAGAAGCTGCTGCTTCATGGGAGTAAAAAGCAGCTCAATTAAAAGGATGTAGGAATTCCTGGGAAAATGCTGAAAATGGGTTAGAAAAATAGTTTATTTTTTAGTTGCTCCCAGTAGCTGTAAATATAATGAACTCTTACAGGATGGGCATTTGCCTATGGATAGCTGAGCTGTATCTGAGCTACCCGGAGGCATTTTGGAGCTGGCTGCTGTCCTAGTAGGTAGCAATGTGTACCAAAGCATAGAGAGACTGAAAAGGGCATGTGGTATGTTGGCCCTGAACCGAGACTCAGGAGATGAAATTCTAATTTCTGGCTCTGCTGCTGCTTTTCAATGTGATTTGTGTTGAATTGCTGAAAATGCACCTGGCCTCAGTTCCTCATCATGTACCACTGTTCCTTTGTTCACAGAGCCTTTGTTGGCTCTAGGTGCT
>NW_010326910.1:50759-51345 GCF_000700745.2 Antrostomus carolinensis | reverse complement strand
GAGAGGATGTATCTTCTCTGGTGCTCCTCATGCACATCCTTTAATGAGCTAGAATTTGGACTGGAGAAGAAAGAAACACATAATTAAACTATAAATAAAATTGTGTTTAATGAAGATATCAGCTTGCTGGCTGCCTTCAGCAATGTTCTCTCCATCCCTCGATCTCTCCTTGTTGTGAGCTGTAACTCTGCCAGTTTGGTGAGAAGGTATTGGTGACGTGCCCTCTGCCTTGTGCCTGTGAAGGTCACCAGGAGAGCGAGATGTGGGCTTACATAACCCAGACACTGGTAGTCTTGCCTAAAAAAGGCAAGACTCTTTTCTTTACAAGTACAACGTTGCTTTCCTGCCGTGAAGCCTGAATCTCCTGTGTGAGAGGACAGGGTATTGCTATGGAAATGAGTGGGAGCAGTACAAAGCCGCTGTAATGAGGACAAGGCAGAGCGAGGCCTCATGTGGAGAAAATCTAATTTTTAAGCACCTGTGCTGGATAAGTAACAAAGGAGCTGCTGGGAAGGGACAACAGAGCTCATGAATGGTACTGTGTATGCAACCCACGGCATATCCCCTGCTTGGCTAATAAGAGATT
>NW_010326910.1:27987-50749 GCF_000700745.2 Antrostomus carolinensis | reverse complement strand
GCACATGCTGGCAGTTAATCTCTCTGCCATATGGCGGCTGTGCCTGGCACCTGCTTCATGAGTGTGAGATAAGGTCAGTGTCTCCCTCTGGGCAGAGGTATTTCGGAGAATCAATGTTGCTTCAACGCCTTTGCCACCTGGGAACCACTGCCATTCCTAGGTACAGTGCTGGGAGCTGGGAAGGAGCATCTTAACTTTGGCAGTGGGGGCTCCTTCCTCCCCAGGATGGTACTGTGGGTTGTACTAGTCCGTGCTGTGCACAGATTGTACCTGTTCATTCACAGTCTGTCAGCAAAAGCCATGAATAGGAAGAGAGAACGTGTTTTCTCTCACACTGCTGTTTTCCTCCCTTTTCTCTGTTTCCACTCCATTTCCAGCATGTTTCCTTCCACCTTGATTCCTATACTGTCTTTGCCCCCTTGCTTGTACAGTGCAGGCAATCCCTTCCCAGCTGTCAGGGAGGAACTGTGACAGTGTACTGCTGTGGCTGGGGTCCTCCTGTCTGCTGCATCACCATTAAAGCCCCTGCCTCTCTGCCTGTAGTATATGCCAACCTGTCTCTTCTACCCTTTTTCCTTCTGTCTCTCCTCTGGTATTTCATTTTATCTTGCACTTTACACTCTCCAGCGATCTGTCTCCCTTCTCATCAAGTCATCCTTCAAGGAAATGCCATGCTAAACCTCTCCTGTACTGCCTGGCTTTTTACATGAGACAAAACATGTAAAGACAAGGACAGAGCCAGACAACTGCTTTTGCCTGCCTGCAGCAGTCCATAGGTGATGTTGATGATCGTTGCTGGTGGGATTGGACAGAGACATAAAATTTTCAGTGCCACCCACAACCGGAAAGACAGACAGCCTGAGATGGAAGGATGCTCTTAGGAGGTTGGTGGATGTATGTAGCTCCCCTATTTGAGAAGCTTTCTCTTAGGAGGAGGAGCTTTCTCCCTGACTTAAAGGAGTGGAGGAGCCATGAATTCAGATGTGTATTTCTAGCTCTGCTCATGACTCTGTGTGATATTGAATATGGGTTTAATCTCTTCTGATAGCTTCTAAATCCTAAAATAAGAGTGAAATGTTATTGTTTTTTTTACCTAAAGGCCTTAAGTTTCTGCAGGTAACTCCTGTTAGTGCCAGTGCTGTATAGTGTTTGAAATTTTAGAAAGGTTCCTCCTTACAAATTAAACTGCTTTAGGAAAGAAGGTTGATATTTTAAAATTAGGCCTGATTTAGTAGGCTGTTTCTCCTGTTTCATAAATGTGTTGTTACAAAAAGCAGGTAGGCAGGAGAGAACATTAAATCTAAGAAACAGCCTAGGTTGGCTTCTTTTGGTGTCCCATTAATCTGTCCATAAATGACCATGTAAACTAGCAGTTCTTTGCTATAAATCCCTGGTCGTATCTGCAGCTTGTCACATGAAAACATGTTAGTGGATGAATCATGTACATCCTTTCAGCATGAAAGAGACACTGTGGCAGAGGAGGAAAACCTGTCTTCCTTTGCCTTGCCAGGCTCAGGAAATGAAAATGGGTGAGTTCTGCTATAGGTACAGCTCAGAAGCAGTCAGGGCCAAGCAGTGAGTGACCTGCAGGAAAGCAGGTGGTGTCTGGGACTTACAGGTATGGGTTTTTTCTCAGGTTGTGTTACTTCTCTAACCTTTTGTTGAAATATTTGTCAAATATTCCAAAGTTCTGTTCTTCTGACATTCAGCTTAATTCTCAATATTGCACCTGCAAGGTGGATTTGGTACAAAATTTACCTTGGCTTTGTGATCATCATGGCCTGATGGTATTTGGAATTAGTAAAAGTGATTCAGGGATTTAATGTTGAGTCCTCCCAGTCTCTCTCTCGGTGTTCTCTTTTTTGTTTGGGAGACTCATCAAAGGTATTCAAACCAGCACTTTCTAATCCTCATTTTCTTTTGTTTCAGGTTTTATTTGACCTTTAAATCATTGTAATCTGAGCTTAGTTTTCACAGCCATTTCTTTACTTCCTTAACTTTTGTAATTGCTATGCCTGATCTGTAAACTTTGTACAGTTACACAGCAACACGTATGTCTTATCTATAGCAAATAACAAGCAAAGCACTGAACAATAGTTCTGGAGCCAAGTGGAGACAGATAGCTGAGGCATGGAGACAAGGACAATAAGACTAGGACAGTCAAGCTGTACCTCTCCCCCGCAGGTCCTGACCCTGAAGAGGCTTGCAGAAAAATTTCGAGGGAATTTTAAAGGTTTGAAGAAAGTTGTCTTCTAAATGACTTTCTATTTAAAGGAGAAGAAAAAGGGAAAGCTTAACCTGAAAAACAGTACAGTTAAACTGTTCTGATTACTTATTTTTTCACTGACAGCAGCTCATTTCCCCAGAATGAGAATACAGATACAGGCAGGAAATAATAACAGCTGGTTCTCTGCCCTGCTGAGAGGAGCTGGCCTGTTCACAGGCACTTGGCTATTCACGCTGAGAGAGCTTCACCAGCAAGTGAGATTCCTTCTGGACCTAGATAAGCCCAAAAATGGGCCATTCTTGGAAGGAAGGTAAAGAAACTGGTAAAGTCCCTGAGCTCAAGGCTCTGTTACTAAACATGGCTGGAAATATCCCCATGAAACATTCCAGTGAAAATGTTGATTTGTCGGACCCACCTGTCTCATCCAGAACACTCCTGTCCAAGGAGCTGTGGTGGACTCTGAGACAGCCTTTCTACACTGCTCTCCCTGGGCTCCTGGCCAGGCAGATCAGTCTCCAGGGCAGACCCAAAGCACAGAATCATTTTCGAGGCTAAGACCTGGTGAGTGATGCTGGAACAGGCAGCCTCATCAAAGACTCCATGCTCACACTGAGACAGCAACATGATGGCACACAGGGAACCTCAGAGGTGAATGTGAGCATGCAATTTAATCACACACATCCTCTGGGTATCCCCTCCTAACACAGTCTCTTGGGATGAAGGGCTGGGGCAATCTTGGTGTTATTCTGATTGGCTTCCCTTTCTTGTATGGTGCTTCCCTGTCATGGCAGCAGTGTGCTTGTTGACTTGTTAAATTGCTTTGACCAAACTCTTTGTGAAATAGGAAGCTTCCCTATGTGTGTACACAGTTAAGTCTGTATCAGCTACTTTAAGATGCTAACATTTGTGACCTTTTCTGTTCGATTTGACAATACTTGTTTATAGCCAGCAACAGAATATAGGAATAGAAGGTAGTACAGTCTTTGCTGGATTTACAGGTGTTCAGTATGGCTGAATACATGCCTTCTTAGATCTCCCAAACTCAGCAGATAAGATTACCAGGCTTTCAGTGCTCTGTTGATTGAAGCGGAAATGAGTAAAGTAATTAACAGTGTGTGATTCAGTTTGAAAATCAATACAGGCTGTATTGAGCCAAAATAAGAGCCAGAAGAGGGGCTGCTAATACTGCAGGTCTGAATCAGCAAGATATGTAAAAAGTGCATCCACCTAACATAAATTTACCAGAGAGCATTTTAAAAAATCGATAACTAGAGCATTAAGGCCAGGTTTACAGGAAATTGCAGGAGTACTATTCAGGTTGGCACCACAAAATATCGAACACTGAGATGCAATGGCAAGAGGCTAAGTTCAGTATCCTCAGGAGTGGTCTTCAGAGCTGCCAGCCCCTTGCAAATGGTCCAGATGTGGAAATGCCTCCTAAGCTCAAGAAAATGAAAGCAGATAACAACCAGATATTCTCTGGAGCCACCTATTCTGGGTGTATATCAGTGTGCCAAGACACCAACCTTTTAATTTTTTCAATCTAGCAGAATTATACTAAATAGTTATAAGCCCTTGTGGAAACCTGAGAGAAGTGGCTTTGGCTGGGCTTGCCCCGGTCTGATGGGGTTGAATCTCTCTTCCAGTTATTTGCTGTTCTCCATTTTTGTAAAACTAAAGCCTGCCTGTGTTCCTAAAACTTTTACAGTAACACAGCTAAAGCTGAACAAGCTCATGTAATAGGGCTTACTCTGCCATCCATAGGCTGTAGCAGGTGAATAGTTGAGCACAGAATAAGCAAGGCTGTGAACTTGTGATGTTTCATGGACTCTGTGGTACTCTCTGCATGTGGGCTAAATGAGAGAGGTGTGAGCTACTTTGCATTTGTCATGAGGATCTTGGCTGAGAGTGAACCTGCAGTCAGCTACTGTGGAATAATTAGCACGTTCATACCTTTGCTTACCTTTCCTTTTTTATTTACCTTACATTATTCACATTTATGCTTTCATGGCTGTACAAGTGGATTTTTGCTAGAGTTGCCACTTTTGCTTTGTACTTGTCAGTAGCAACGATGTCGGTGTTTGATACCCTCTCAGGTGTAGCTGGGACTCCCAGCTCACGGTAACTAGCTCTTTTATCCAAGAGGAAGGAATAGCTCTGCTATAAGAATGTTGTTTTCAGGCATCAGGAGAAAAAAGCATTAGACTGAAAAAATAAGAACTATATGTTAATTGAACAACTATATATAAACAAAAAGCCCTTGAGATTCATATTTGCAGAACTACAGTGCTGTATAACATCACTTTGTGAAATACTTGGCTGCATTAGACGCTCCTGTAAATGCCAACAGATCATTGTATATTGTGTCTGCATTTATTTTTCTATTAGTCAAAAGTGTGCAGCTGAGATGACAATGAACTCTTTTGTTTGGTCATAGTTCTAACCAGCTGGTGGAATATAGAGTTGTGATTTTATATGGAAATTAGAGAATCTGCTTCTTAATAGGACATCTTTGGAACGCCATGAGCTGGGAGGCAGCAAACACTTCCACTGTTAACAGAGGTCTGAAATTATAGTTGGAGGTGATCTGGGTGCTACTGTATACTTAAGGTATTAGCTGTGTTGTGACATTGATAGATGCAGGGCATGATCCTGAAGCCAAATGTGTAATTGCATCAATATTGTTCACACACTTTTCAGTGGATGCAGGATTGAGTGAGCAACCTTCTGTTTTGTCAAGCCAGGCACCATAGCAACTGAAATGCTGTGCTTAAAATTATCATTGATTTTTGCTCCTATCCCTTTCTTCCATATGGCACAGCCTGTCAGACTGTCCTGACATATACAGCTCCATGGATGCCAACTATCAGTGTGTAAGGAAATGAAATGTGCACAAGATTTGATGACTGATGCTGAGTTTCATGAGCTGTCTGCTTTGTTACTTGGCATGCCCTGAGACAGCATGTCCATGGCACAGCACGACTTTCTGCAAGGTGAGACTATGCACTGTCTCCCACAGTTGGAAGCACACTGCTATATGCCAGTAGTGCTGGGGAAATCGTTAATACAATAATGCCATGTTAAGTAAGGAACCGTGTTCCCTCTGCTCTTGTAGTGTCAGTAGCATCTGTATTACTTGAGAGGAGAGGGAAGATCATACTTCAAACAGTAGCTAAAGATTTGACTGTGCTAGTGAACATGGGAGGTGCTGGTAGGCTTCTCAGGACTGCCAAAAAGGTTGTCTGAACTTAGACATTTTTATTGGTAGGCACCTAAATAAATAATATAACTTCAAAACAGCTGAGCAGCCAGTGGTTTTCAATGACTACTTATTTTGACTATTTTATTAGACCTTTGGCTTGTGCACACACTATTTTTCAAATACTGGGAGTAATCCTTTGACGTTTACCATTACTGAAAAGGTTCCAGGATACCCCTGCACCACCGGTGAGAAAAGCAGCTAGAGCTGGGAGTTGAAAAAGCTTCTTATTCTGCAGATCTCTTGTCTTTGCTACTTATGCCCTGTGTAGATGGCAAAGTAATGTGATGTCATAGCAGCGATGCACTGCTTTGTGTGGTGTACACAGGAGTAAGCAACTGCAGGAGGTGTAGACCATGAAATAAAATAGTGCTGCTATACCCACTTTGCATCATACAAGATTATGAACTGCATCAATACAGTCTTTTTGATTAAAACCAGAGGATTTTTAGCCAGTGTTCAGCCTATTAAAAAAATTAGCTTTTCTTCTGATCAGACCACACCTGGAAGAACTTAGAGTTCCTTCTCTGCAGTCCAGATCCTTCACAGTTCTTCCCTGCACCCCCAGCTCTGATGCCGAGATCCGACAGTAAAAGCATTGCAGTGCAGCGGCAGTGTGCTGGCCAGCAAGCCAAGAATTGTTCTCCAAATGGACATGGGAAATGCCAAGTCTGCTGTAGTGTATGGTGGTACATTATAGTCTATGTCACTCATCCCAGACAATTCACAGATTGACTCTGTCTGCAATAGATGAGAATTCAGTATTTGTATATCATGCATTAAAAAGGCAGGGGAAGGGTTATCATCAATAAATAACATGATTGGAATCACTGAAGCAAAAATGTTTGTCATCTAAATAAGATAATTTCATTCACTACAGCCATGGGGATGCAATTTTACAACAGGATTGAGGGCCATTTTTATTGATCACTTCAAATCAATTGTGCTGTTGCATACAAATTAAAACAAAACATCACCCAATCACATTTATGACTCTCCTACATCAGTACACCTGGAGTGTTGCTCTGTATCATTGCGTATTTGTTTAATCAAGCTAATATTTCATCTGCCTCGTTGGAGTGATAATGTGATGAGAACAAACTCAAATTATGGAAAATGATCAACCCATTCACTTCTGATCAAAGAGCTAGCTGAGGGATTTAGACTTTTTTTAAAGCACACAAAGATTCTTTCTATTTTCTAAACATTAGATTTTGCAGAAAGAAAAGAAAATCTCCACTTTAGGCAAAAACATCTTTTGGCACCACGGAATTCACTTACAAGTTTCAACCTTCCATCTTTGAGAAGAGCTGGTAGAACTGGCTAAGGAAATCACTTTGTTTCCACGGGCTTTTTGCATCCTCTGCTTCATTTGCCTTTCTAAGGACTCAGTGTAGATCTTGCTTTCTCCAGGTCAGACAATCACCCCTAAACCCTAAGGAAATGGACTTCTCTGGCTGCGCTTTAGTAAAGAGAGCAAATACAACTGCATACCGCCACAGGGAGATGGAGTTCAACAGTTCCTCAAATTTGGATGATGCTTCTTTGTACTCCTTGCTGAAGGAATGGGTTCTCAACCCATCAGGCATAAACATGAAGATGTTTTTAATCCCTCCAGTTGTCTGCCTTGTGGCAGGTGTCCTCATCATTCCTACCATCTTGTTTGTGATCTTCTCTAGGTTTAGCATCCGTCAGGAAACAAGGTACATGCTGCTGGGAAATGCTCTGCTTTCTGATCTGATATACCTTTTGTTCTACACCCTGTCAGCTGCTCTCAATGCAGCACATGTACATCTCCCAAAGGAAGCTTGTGTCCTCCTGTTGTTTTTGCTGGCAGTGGCTTATTGTGGAGGATTGTTCACAGCTGCTGCAATAGTCTTGGACACATACATAGCTATTTTATTTCCTTTGCGCTACATTGCCATTTTGCCTCCTTCAAGAACTAAAAAAAATATTATATTACTATGGATATGTTCTGGGGCTTTCCCTGGGATTTTCTTCTTGGTGCTATCGAGCACTCACAGCTTCGTGCCCTGTGTCATGGAAATGTGCTCAGTTCCAGTGATACTAATGTTAACTCTGAATGGGACTGATGCTGTGAAACTCTGTTTCTGGCTTTCTACCACGGTTATCTTTCTCTGCCTGTCTCTAATATTTTGTTGCTATGCTATTCTGTATTTTAAAACGAAACAGTCAGGTATATGGGAGAGCATCTGCTCCAGAGCCAGTGTAACATTCTTAATGCACAACACTGTGTTATTTTTTTACTTCTTCCCACTCTTGGCCCTTTTTATAGAATCATTCTTGTGCATTAACATTGTCATCAGACTGCAAACAGGAATCTGGATCTCCCTGACAGTCTTCAATGTCCTGATGATTCTGCCTAAAGTTTTGTTCCCTTTTCTGTATGGGCTTCGATACAGAGAGATCTCAGCATCTCTCAAATCCATTGTCAGAAGGAAGCATCTTCACCTGGTGTCACCTGCTCAATCACCATCCTGAGCCAATGCAGATCACAGCCACAGCAGAGGAGTTATCCTTACCTTGTTAGCATGCAAGTCTGATGGAAATCACTCGGTTTCTGAAGAATTGAACCAAAGAAGTAGTGATCAACCCATGTCAGAGAAGATGTGGGTTGATCACTCTGCCTCCTTGGTGCCAGAAGGCCACAAATCTTTCACCACATCACAGCTAGGAATACAGCGAATGCTACCCTGGACACAGTTCTAAGATTTGTTCTGATGTGGGAGGGCCGTGTCTTTTGGAGGAGATACTGAATCAAGATAATTCACCCAAATGTGGCAGATGCCTTTCTGGAAAACAGAATATGAAAAACAGATGGTGCAAAGCAAAGGGGGTAACCACGGGTCTCTTGACAGCATCACCTACAGCAGAGAGGATCCTTAACCAAACATGCTGTGAACACAAGAGTTATTTCTTTCCCTCACAGTGTATTCTTGCAAGGTTGGTAGCTAATGTCCTATTGTTTAAAACATACACTGGAAGATGCCTCTGGAAACTGCTGTACTCAGTGAAATGCTGTGCTTCATTTTGTGCCGTGTGCTAGCGTATTAGCTGCCTTATGGATTCTGGCTGACAATCTGCAACACGCCCAATTTTTATAAAATCTCAGTCTGTGGGAAAGTCAGCTTTGATCGATGTCTGTTGGGCAGCCAGGCACATGACACTGTCAGGGAGTAACAGAGATGGTTGGGCTGCTCAGTGAGGGAAACGAGGCAGGGGCAGCGGGTGGCAGTGCCTCCCTGCAGGGTGCCGTCCTGCTGTGCCCATGCTGGGTGAGCTGAGTGGGTGGCCGCAGGGAGCCTGGGTCAGCCCAGAGCCCTCATTCCCTGCTGGGTCTGTGCTGATGAAGCCAGGCCAAGGCTGAGCCCAGCAGCTGGGGCAGCAGGGCAGGAGCAGCCAGGTGTGAGGCCGGGCTCAGGTACACTCACAGCGTGTCTCAGACATGACCCAGGGAGAGGGACCAAGTGCAAACACTGCTTCTGAGTCCCTGTCAAGGCATCATGCAGTTCTGTCTCACACAAATCATCTCAGCAGCCTGATCCCAGATTACAGCTGCACCGTATCAGAGCTGGTGTTGGGTACCTGCCACCAAACGCCTAGGAAGGTCAGGAGGAGAGGCTGCAGAGCCTGATATACTCAGGGGCAAGAAAGATGGTATCTTCTAACATCTTTTTAGGTTTTTCAGATCAGCCACCTACCTACAGAAGATGAGTGAAACATATTTCTGCTCTTTAAAGAAACCAAAATGTCTTTAGGCATAAACATCAGTGTGGGAAATTTAAATTGCAGTGCCATTCCTTGGACTTGAGAAAAGAGCTTTTGTGTTTCTAAAGATAATGTTTTTAGGATTTGTTACTCTTTTTACAAAAATATATTGGACTTAAAAAAAGAGACATTAGAAAATGGCCCTTGATTTCACTCTGCACGTTATTTCCTTTGTATGCAGACTCTCTCCACCTTCTGTTTGCTTAAAGCAAAACACAGAAAGTGCTGAATGTGGCTTTTGGGTATTTCACACTCATCTGAAGAATTCCACTAAGTGTGAGCCAGGAGGAGATCGGTGTCTGTTTGCATGACATGGTTTTGGCAATGAAGCCTGTTTGAGAAGTTCTTGCTTATCTCTTTCTCTCCTCATTCCCCAACTGCTTGCTACTCTCCTCACGCTGCAGTGTCTGCTCTCTCCAGTTTGCTGATACAACTGCTTCTGGGTTGCAGGTTAAAAATACCCCTCCAGAGAGAAGTGGTGTGGTTTTCATTTTAACCAAGATTATCACAGAGATCTGTTTTATAGCATGTTCTGCAAACAGCTGGGTCAGCACGATTGAGAGGGGGAACAAATTCCAATTCAGAGGTGGGAATGAGCAGGGACATATTAGAGGCTTTGCTTCTAAGGGACAGTTCTTGTGTAAAAGCATCTTTAATGTAAAGTTGTTGCAGGTGAATAAAATGTATTATTCTGTATTTGCTTTAACCATGGTTCTGTGCTTCCCCTATTTTGACCCAAAGGAACATTAAATTCCTGGGTAATGTCTTTTTTATCTAGAAAAAAACCCCCACATTTCTTCTCAATCCTCTTCAATAAAAACATTAGGATGTAAAAGTTGTTATTTACTGGCTGTTTTTATTTTTCTCCAAGATGAATATGCTGTAGACACTCAGCACACAAGCTATGTTTGTATAAAGACTTTCTTTTCAGCCTATAACAGGGCTGTCCCGTAACACTAGGAAGGATGGGAAAAATGTCTGTATATTAGATCAGGTGCTTTCTGCTAAATCTCTTTAGTATGATCAAGAATGGAAGAAGTACTGATAACTCCCCAGGCCACTCGTATCCTGGACCAAATCTTTATTCCAATGCCCGTTGACAAAAATGCTGATAATTTACATATTGTTTTGTTCATGCAAAATTCTTTCAAGCTTTATTAAACCTGAAGTTTACCTATATTGTAAATTTTCATGCTAAGTAGTAAAGGTAACTGTGTAAATAGTATAAAGTAAGGTAGTTCTATATACAGCATAGATGACTTTGAATAGCTTCAGATTAATAGTATTTGATCTTCCCACTAACTGTTGTCAATTAGGACATAAAGAAGGACACTGGAAGAAGGAGAAAGTGAACTGGTGATCATTGCAAGTTTATATGTGTATGAAATCTGTCTACAGTGGTATTGTTGTAAGGACCAAGCAAAAAAACCCCACTGCTTTGTGGAAGTGACCTTCTAAGAAAGGTGAATAAAATAATCTTACTCATGTCCTTGCAATTGTTCCCTAAAATGGATGTTTGCCTAAGAAAGATTTTAGTTGAACTGAAATTAGTTAAGTTGAACAGCGTTCTGAAAAGGTTATTTGTTTATGAGTTAATGGTATTCTATTAATCCACTTTAAGGTGGTTTAACATTAGACAGGTAAGTTTTTCTTAAGTGGCTGCTTGTAGACAGCTTCTTAGCATGAGATATTACTGTGCTGTTTGGTACAAAAGCAGTATGTTACAGCATGTGTAGAAGAAACACACCCGTACACCCAAATCATTTGCCTTTGGGGATTTCCCCAGTCTATCTGAATAGAACCAAAGGAGTCACCAGGGCAATGTCACAAGCACTAGGTTCCTATAACTCTTTTCATAAATGTCTTGAGTTTCATCTTAAAGACTGTTAGGCTTCTTTATTTGTCAGAACCTCATGGCTGTAGTGATTAGCAACCTTGTAAGGTTGTCTCCAGATCAACTCTGGAAATTCAAACTGAGACTATTTACCAGAGCCCAGCTATCGACCTCTCCGAGGTCACATAAGTGAACTTCTTGGATGTCACTGTGCCTACCCAGCATTTTAATTTAAAGTGTAATGGAGAGTAGTTGACTTCAACATGTGATTTGGCAGCTGGGGTCAGTAATCCTTTCATAAATTGCAATAGCATGAATCACTAAAGGTATATAGCCTAAACATATTCCTGGTTAGTTTTTCCCTTCTTTTCTTATGCCAACATTGTCACTTTGTTTACCACTGCTCTCGTCCCTCTCTCAGTTGGATTTACAGTGCAGGCAACTGCAGACTGAAGGGAGTCAGACCTCATTCCAGGGGCTGGGTCTGTGCCATACAACACTGGAGAAATAATTAAATCTGCAGTTAAATCTGTGCCTCAAATGAGATCAGTTTCAGTGTCACAAGATACGGAGAATCTCCAGGCAAGTATACAAGCACACAGCTTTGGATTTTGGGGTTTAGTTTATTTGCAGTAGTTTGAGTAATTATTCAGTAAAACTAATTAACCTCCTGCAGTTTTAGTAATTCATATTAGAATGTCTAGTCCTGCTCCATCAGTTGGCTGTATCATTTTCTAAGGGAAGTTTAATATAGTAATAGTTCAGAAGGGAACTGGTATTTGCCTGCTTGCACTCAAGGCAGCCCTGAGAACCCCAGGGCTGTGTCCCCATGCTGGGTAACAGCACCAGCTGCCCCTGAGACAGGTCACACAGCTTCCGCAGGGAATTGGCTCTTTGCTTCGCATGTCGCTGTTCGTGTACACTGAGATACTCTATGTCCTTAGGGCAGGAATTGTGATCGTGGCCATTCCCTGTGGGAGCTGGGTATGTATGACAGATGAGAGAAAACCCACGATAGGAAAAGGAAATTACAATTTTCCTGAAACTTGATTTCTGTTGTCTCCTGACTTCACCCCCAGCTTGCTGCTGGTAACTGAGGGCACAGCACTGCTAATTCTTGCCGTTTTTTCACAATCCCTGTGATTTTTGGAGTCTTCATAAAACTGCTGATCCTGAATGTTTTTGTTTTTCAATATGCCTCTAGTCCTTCAGATTGCAACATTAATCTGAAAGGTACAAGGAGAAGGGAAGCAAATAAAAGCAACTCTTCATGAACTCCTGTTAAAAAGTCAGAATTTTTGTGAGACTCTCCTGAGTTAGGAGAGGAAAAGGAGCTGAGCTGTGATTCTATCTTCTATTTGTCAGTGAGGGATCGTCTGGCTTGTGCTTGCCCAAGGTCTGCAGGTGTGGCTGGGGAACCACCACAGGAGAGACAAGAAGCTCTCCTCTGTCTCTGGAACATGCAGTTAGGAATTTGTGTTTAGAAGTTTATTTGGACAACATTTTTCCAACTCCATGGGTTATTTTTTCTCAAGCAAAAAAATGTAAGTTTTGCTGCTGACAACACAGGGAGAAAATCAGCAAGCAGCTCCTGAGGACTACTGGTTTTTAGGATGATTCCCTGTAGGAAGAACTGATCAGCTTCAGCAGCTGCAATCACTAGTTTTGGCAACAGGTAAATGTACAGAAGTGCAGCTCCTCAAGGGGAAAGGGAAACCACTCCCATTCATCCACCTTCTCTGTCCCTGTAGACCAGCCAGTACAACTAGACAAGTCAAAGCTGGTCACTGTTCTTCGCAAAAAGTTTTTGAAATGAAATACTCATTTTGGAGGGCATTTCTTCATGAGTAGAGCAGGACAGGACAATCTGGGCCAGTGTGCAAGCATGAGAAGTGCTGCACCCTGGAGAACAACAGGAGCATTAAGAAGGAAGAGGACCAATTAAGAAAATAGTTGAAAATGGAAGGACTGTGGGAAGATTAAGAAAATGTGAGGCTTGGCTGGAATGACAGAAGTGAGTTTCAAGACATGGAGGAACTGCAGAAGAGACAGGATTTCTGGCAGTCTCCCTGAGGGAAGGACGTGGTTGAGGGGTGTGCACCTACCCCAGACACGGTCAGCCCTGCTCAGCCTGCACGGTTGTGGCAGACTCACCAGTACGGTCTGGGGCCCTGCAGTACTGCTGAGCACTCTGGCATTAGTGTGCTGAAATTCAGGAACTCATGTTGTTTTCTCAGCCCAACATGAAAGAAATATTATTTTTAATACTGTATAAGGCAAAAGGAGACATTACAGACAGGGAGAGGGGCTGGGAGGAGTCACTGCTCTCTGCTGGAACAGATTTGTTTTGCACAGTGTTTTCTGTCTTGATTTAATAGCTCTTTCCAGCAACTAGGCAGGGGAGGAGGGACGGAGGTATGTTCCCAGCCTTTGGCCAACAGTGTCCCAGAGCCTCCCAGGCGTGACCTCTTCAATGTTTATTTTTCTTTCTCTACAACTGACCCAGATGCGGGGACTTGAGACTCGGGCCCTCCTGGCCTGTTGAACATTTGCCCCTTCTAGTACAGCACGTGATGGTCCCAGGAATCAGGCTGGGAACAGTACCTGGAACTGTTTTTCTCTCCAGCAGACTGTTCTGTCCGTTTGCATTCCAGGAAATCAAAACCCGTGAGAAAAATCCTGGGAGTGCACTGCCATCCAGTGGGGATGGAGGCAGGGATGCGAGCAGTCGGGGACAGCGGTACTCTGCCTGTGTGCAGCCACAGTGAGAGGAAAAAGCCTCTCAGGCAGAACAGGAAACCATCCCAGAATAGAACAAAAGGGAAACTAGGTTTTGGCCTGCTTTATTAGAAAACAGCTACAATGGTGTTCAGTGGAACCAGATTACCATTCACTTATGTTTGTAGCCTGTGCAGTCTCTTTCTTGAGAATGGAAACAAGGTTTGCAAACTGAGATAGATTTTTTTGGTCACACAGAACTCAAAAACTAACAAAGTGTCTTCAAGCAAACAAACAAACAAAAAACCAAACCACTTTTAACTTAATCTAATGTGCCAACTGCTGGAAAAAAAAGCACAGCTTTGGAGGAAACAACATTATGTTTCACCAAAGTTACAAATATTTCATTCCAAAAAGCATCTTCTCATTTTCACTAGTAGGTGCTGCAAATCCAACTTAACACAATAAATAGTTGAACAAACTTCAGGACCAGGCTGAGCCAGTTCAAGCATGTTTCAGGGCAGATAGAGCTGGGAAGTAAATTTCCCATCTACACATCACATTTCTTTGCCTGATTGGAGGTATTGTGTTGGCAGGAGTAAACTACAGCTGGTCCCTTTGTTCTTCTGTGGAGGGAAGGAATTAAGATAATTTAAGGATATACTGTACAGAGGAAATGCAAGGACGGAGCATATATACAGATACTCCCCAGAGGACCCCAGACAGATATTTCCGTCCATTGCCAGCTACAGCTAAAAACCATCATCATTGCAGTGTGTGCCACGGGGGCACGGAGGTATTGGGTTTCTTTGCAGTTCTCCTAGGTCAGACAGAAACTGCCCCAGGCACAATCCTACGGATGTGTGTGTAAGACTTCCTGAGGGTAACACTCCCGTGATGAGACACTCCTCGAGGCAGGACACACTCTTCTGTCAGCTTCTGAGTTTCAGGGTCCCAGCACAGCACTGTCGCAATGACTTCGTTCTTTTCATCTCTGCCCCCGGTGATAAACAGCTTGTTGTTGCAAGGAGAAATCCCACAACTGGCTCTCTCATGGGTGAACTGAGTCACCAGGCACCATGTATCTTCCTGGGGGCTGTAGGAGTAGAGGGCTTTCATTGCCCCACCTGGAGAGGAAATGGATATCAGTTTGCGCTGCCCATTCCTGTAAGAGATTTTAATTAAACCACCCACTTTAACATGGCTCCCTTCCTGACATTTGTAAGAATGAGATGCGCCCCAAAGCTAAAAAAAACCCACCAAGGTCACAGGATACTTTATTGTTTTTAAAGCCAGATCTGCAGAAGGCCATTTATTGTTCATAAAGCTGTGGAATTTAAGGCCAGAACAAACTGCTGTGGTCATGCATTGTGACCACAGTGAACCCAGCAACAGACCTTTCTTATACCTGCTGCTTCAGCTAAGGACACAACTTTAGAAAAATACAGTCTTGTTTAGCAGAGCTTAGACCATGAGGGACTAGGCGTGGTAAACTCTCAGTATTAGAAATGGGTACATGATTTCTTCACTGACTCCTCTGACTTCAGTGTCCATCTTCCTAGAGCTGGCTATTTTCAAAAGCCTGTTCCTCATTTAGGGGTTTGTCAGCCTGAACTCATAATCTTCTTATGGGTAAGCTAAACTGAGTGACTTTCAACTTCTCCATGCTTCGCAAATCTGCAGTCATTCTTGAAACTTTCTGTACACCTTTTCCAATTTTGCAAGGTCCTTTTCTTTTGGAAAAATGGTCAATACCTCAGTACCCAAGAAACACTACGGAAAATATATTCCCTCCTGAGAGCACTTTTGGTGCTGAATGGTTCTTATTCTGAAATTTTCAGGGACTAGGTCTACCTTCAACTGTATAGAATAGGTCTGGGGAAACCTTAAAGCCATGGTCTTATTGATGAGTTGCAACAATGCCTGGGATCCTACCTGTTGGCAAAGTGAGCATTTGTCTATTGTAGCTATAATAAATATTGGTTTTGGCAATACTAATCCAGTACATCAGGGATGATCAAGTCACTGTGAGGTGACTTAAGTTTGATTTCTCAGTTGGAGCAGACTGAAAACATACACGCTGTTAGTTACAGTGATTCATCTGGCAGTTGGTAGTTCATCAGTCTGGATAATTTGATTGCTTTAGATGCAGTAACCAAATGCTCTTTTATCTTTCAAACCTCAGATTTGTTTCTCAGACAGGGAAACAATAGGTTTACTAGTGAAAGATGCTGAATGAATGTAACTGGAATATCATGTCAAATTTTATCAGGAGTTGTATCAGCCAGCCTGTAAGTCATGCCTTCTCTTACTGTCTCTCATCTTGTATGAAAAGGGTGATGTCAAGCCCTGTGGTGAGGATGTAAGCACGATCCCCAGGCATGATCTAGTGAAGAGGTCTGGATCTTTGTGTATCAGTGGCTCTGCTCCCATGACCTGCTCCTAGTACTCATATCCCCACAAAAATCCGGTGTGCAGTGGGCTGTGTAATGCCCCTGGAGAGGAGAGGGGACAGGATGTAGCCATGAGGTCATGGCCTTGCCACTCTGAACCCACTTCTGGATGGCTTTAAGTCATCTCTGGGCTAACTCCAGCTTTCCAAGATGCCTACCACACTAGCAGGGAGTTTGACTTGGTGACTTCACTACTGTTTGTGAATGTGCTGGATTCCCATCCCTCACTAAACTCAATGGGAAGAGCCATCTGATCATTTGATTATCCTCCCTAGAGTTTGTAGGTAAAACTAGCAGAAACAAGCCCTGCTGTGTCTAGACAAGAAGGAACATTAACGCTTCACTTACCCACAACGTAAATGTGATCACGGAAACTTGCAGCATTGATGCATTTGGCTTCCACTGGCATGGCAGCTTTCAGGCTCCACGTGTTGGTCGCAGGGTCATAGCACTGAGTTTTGTCCGTTGCCAGCTTCCCGTTGGGTCCTCCCCCAATCACATAGAGTTTCTTCTTGTAGCTCGCTGCTGCAAAGGAGCTTACATTGACCATGAGGGGAGCAGCCTGTGTGACCGTAAAAACTCATTAGTAACCATTTTGATTTCAAGTACTTGGACTGATGCCTATGGGGTGGTAGCCTGCTGAATTTTAAGTCAGATGTCCCTTTTAAGATGATCAGTAGAGTTCAGAAGATTACGTTTCTAGGGATAAGTGAGAAGTATGTTTCAGTTTTTTCTTAGGACTGTAAACCCCTTAATAAAAATATGCTCTGTTCAAATGCTGTTATTAAAATTACACTGTCAACAATTCAAAAGCTAGGAAATGTCAGAAATGCCCCAAATCTCCTTTATGTACACATGTACATTGAAAAAACACAAGAAACTTGTTTGTACTGATCTTTCTACTTGCAGCTGTGATTGTTAGATTCGTCCGGATGGCTTCATATCATCTAAAAATTAGGATTTGTATCTGCTATTATAACACCCAATCTCATTATTTTCATGGATTAATTGGCTGCCTAATACTCTCCTCTCATTGCTCGAAGTACAGTTAGAACCTATTTTTTCTTCCATCCTGTTATCTTGAAACCTCTACTTTCAACTTAAATGTATAACCCATACCATATATAATACACAGGTTGATATACACATATATATATTATGTATCAGAGCAGTAGTTTTCAGCCTGTGCTCTGGTTCATGTATACTCTGTTCTTACTCACTGAGTTATGGACTACTAGCTTTAAAAGCCAACCAAAAAAAAGGAAAATTAGGTATTAGATGTCCCACAGGCAATGACTGGCAGGCAATCCTGCGATTTTTACTTTCTGAAGGATATGTATTTCTGTAGAAAAAATATTTTGGGTTTTTACAGACCAGAAATACTTGAAAGAATTGTACTAGATACTGTATTGTTCATTTTTATCATCCAAGGCCCTAACATTTTCTGATTAAAATGTTCCAAATGAGTAAAATGCTACGTGATGCAGTATCTTACCTCTGACCAGCAGTTATGAAAGGGATCATATGCTTCCATGCTGCTGATTCTCTGCATGCCATCAAACCCACCAATGACATATACTTTGCCACCCAACACAGCCATTTTATGCCTCCATCGCCCAACGTTTAGATACTCAATCTGTATCCATTTGTTGATGGAGGCGTTGTATTTCCAGACATCGTGCTTTGTTTCTTTGCCACCTGCAGTGTACATGACACATGTAAATATGATAGTGTAGCTTGTAATTACTCCAAATCTCCAATATATTTAAATTTTAAAATATTCTCTCACAATAGAAAATAAATCATTGCTACTTATTCTTAGCTTCTTAATTACCTACACCAATGGCCTGGTTGTGTTATACAAGAAAAAAAAATCTGCATTCAGTTTATTTAATAGTGAAGAAACTCTGAACAATTTTTACTGTTAGATATTCAGTAAAGATAAATCACTGTTTCTCACTTTACCAGACCACAACCATTTTAATACTGAACGAATGACCAACAACACACAGCATGGTGATATGCAGGAGATTTTTGTGCACCACCAGGGCTTTGCAGGATGCTGGGAAATTATAAATAAACAAATATGATTTAAATAAGACAGTGGAGGTTGCTGCAACTGGTAGTGCCAAATCCCTTGAAGACAGACCTGCACTGGGGTACTGCTGGTTTGCACAGGGTAGATCCAGTCAGCTGGCCTGGTGGTTCGCGTTGTAAAACAAAAGACCCGACTCTGAACTCCTATCAATAGTAGTTCTGCATGACACCTTAGAAGTTTTACTGTTCAACCTTGGGATCATATGGCTGGGATCTCATTTTTATACCTTTCCTTCTGGTCTCTTTCTCTACTGACTTAGATTTGCTTCACATTTATAGATTGAATATCAGAACTGGACCCTGCAAACTCATTCTAGAGCTGACCTGCAAGTAAATCTTTACTCATGTTGAAGCAGAGAGCAGTGTTTTAAACAAGCACTTTTGTTTGCATATAATTTTTGGTGTAACTGTAATACAATTGGATCTAGTTAAGCCTGAAACCACATTTACAGACTGAGTAGCTTATTCCATCATCTGCAACCTGATTAAACATTTGCTTCACTGGTGAATATACTGAAAAGGGAATTCATATTCCATTGAGAAAGTGTCTGCCTTCATTGGTATTCTGTACTGCAGCCAGATCACTGCAAACTGATGGAGCTCATCTCTGGGCCAAATAGCAGATTGAATAGGAGATAATTAGCATGCGAGAAAGAGTCGTTTGTAATGCTTTTGTCTCAGTATTTTTCACATGTATGTGTTGAATTTTATTTGCACTCAAATAGCTGAAGTGGCTGAAGAGCCTGAATGCAGCATTCATGGTTACAAAGGGGTTGAGAGTCTGCAGGTGTTCCCCTTACCCTCCCTTGAAATTTCCCTTTTACATGAGCTTGTTCTTTCCTGCACAGGCTGAAACTCTGGTAGGAGCCTGAGCTGGACCAGGTGGGTGAATTTGCTACACATAGGCTGGGAAAGATTTTTGAGAGAACTGGAGGTGTACTCTGTTTCTGTTCTTTCTCTGGACCACAGTTCTTTCTAATTTGAGGAAAAAATGTAACCAAATTAGTAAAAGTAACAGAATGGTGAGTGATAACCTATGTCATTTTCAGTTACACTACACCTGTAGTGTTTCATTCCATCTAGTCAAAGCATTTAAACTGGGGAAATGATGGTCTAAAAGTAGTCATAATCTTTTGCAAAGGACTTTCCTGTTGTCCAGATGCTAAAAGAGCAAGGAGGACTCCAACCTGTACTAAGATATGGAGGGAAATGAGCATGTGGAAGGGGAGATAAGGTTAGGAAAGATGCAAGTCAAGTTAGAAAAGATCCAAGTCACAGGAGCAAAAAGAAAGAAAACAAGAGTAGAAGGACATGCAGGAGGAAGCAGATGTTTAATTGGGATTGAGACACTAATAATTTGGTTTATCTGGAAAGAAACTACTAATGACTTTGGTCCACTCAACTTTTTATCTGGTGGTGAAAAGGAGATAGGAGAAAGGCTAAGGAGGAATGGAGAGAAGGAGTTAAGCAGAGAAGGAAGAAAGACGACCTGTGAGAATAGCAGCAAGAGGAAAGCCAGCTTAGACTCACCATAGCACAGGAGGTGTTAGCCTGTCCTGGAGGTAGCCTGAATAGAGCATAAAAGACAAGTGGGCAAGAGACACTGAGACACTGGAAAAGATGTCAGGAATAAGAGGAAGCAAAAAGCCTATGACCTTGAAAAAGAGAAAAGAGTAAGTGACTAAAGGCAAATGGAAAAGAGACCTCTCAACTCAAGGGCGTGAAGGTGTGAGGTATATGCCCTAGTTGGGATGTTTGAGTTAGGTTCCCCTCTACAGCTAAACTTTAGGAGAAAGGATCTGCTGTCAGAGTAAAAAGAAACTCATTATGGTAGGCTGAAAGGAAAGACCTCCTTTATTTGTAACTAGGGAAGGGAAAATATAATTCTTACCCCAGGATAAAGATTTAATAAACTTTAAATTGGAATGAGTTAATAAAAATCAGTGGATTCCCAAAAGAGAGAATGCAATGGAAGATATTTTAATAAATGCAATGGACCACTATTCATACTTCAGCAAAGCATTCACACTTTAGCCCTCCCTCCTCCTTTCTTCTCTCCTGTCTTAAGTGAGCATAGAATGTGGTGGATGATTTTGCTGGAAAAATTGTCCTACCCATGGAGGCACTGCTCTGCATCGTGGTCTGTAAAGTGACAGTGATTACAAGCTTGCTATCACTTTTCCTTTGGAAAATAGAACAAGATCATCAAACTTCTTTTGACAAGCCATCAAAAACAGCTGTCAAACTGACTAGTAAGCCTGAGTTTAGCTTTTTTCTTTGTCAAAATAAAAACTCTGTAGCGCCAGGATCAAACCCCTACATGGAGCTCAGCTGTATTTATGTGGGAAGTTAAATATGCCTCCTGCAGCTCTCAGGATAAGGGCCTGCAAATGATATGTTCAGACCCATGCATGTGTCTGGACCATTGGGTTTCCTCTGGCTTTGACAGTTAACATTGCCATTAGCAAGTGGGCACTTCTAGAGTCCTGTCTGATGCACGGTTGAAGTGCTCCTGAAAGTGCCGTTTTCAGGCAGCAGATGAACAGTGGTGACAGTTCCGTGCAGGTTCTTGACTGATCCTTGTAGAATGAGTCAGATTCTGGAAGATTTTTGCTTACACAGTAACGGACTTACTACAAGAAGATGCTGGAGCAATCATTCTTCATTTGATGTTTTGTAAACTGTCCTCAGATGTCCTTCCATGATCACAGTCGCTAAGTGTGCATGCAAAAGTTGCCATTCCTATTGTTTGAAAAGAAATCCTGTGTCTTGTCAGGACCAGGCAATGCCCTCACACATCCAGCACTTCTCTGCAGCCTGTTCAGAGCCAAAGCGTTAGGAATACCTGTAGTGCTTAATTCTACTAAAGCTGCCTCAAGCATGCTCATGATAAAAGCTGGAAATACTTGTGAGAACCCTCTGCTCCCCTCTTCCGCTCCCAGTTCCTTGTTCCTTACCTGATATGTAGACTTCATTTTTTAGTGTAATGCATGCAAACTCCACCCATTTTTTATTTTCATTCTCTGTCTCCTGCTCTGTGACTGGTAATTTTGCTACTTCCAGGCGGCTTCGCCTCAAAGGGTCCAGGCAAGTCACTTCTGCTACAAACTTCTCATCTTTTGTACAGCCCCCTATGATCATAAAAACCTCAGACTGGAACTCGTGCATCCTGGGCTTGGTTCTTTCTGTGATAATCTAAATGCAAGCAAGAACAGAGTGAGTACACAGGGCACTTACACCTACAGTTACAGAAAGGTCTGGTGACCTTTTTTCTGATTACCTGTTTTATAAATCACAACTGGCTTACATCAGCTGAACCAATTATCAAAGGCTTTCTAAGTGGAAAGTTTGGAAAGCATCCTAAAAGCATTCAGTAGAGGTTGCTGTATCCTTCTTTCAGCAGGATTTCTCCAACATTAGACTTAGTTGCTTTTGCCTACCCACTAGGATCCTTCCAGATCCTCCTGGGAATTCCAGGATGGCACCAAGAGCTATGAAGGTGAGCTCTAGTGACAGGGCTGGGTGCATGTGAGACAGCTGAAGATGATGGGTTTTGTTTGGGCTGGCAGAGTGAGGGCAAGGTAGGAGGACCCTAAGGCTTGTGTATGCCCTGAGGAGCTTGGAGAGAGCAAGACTGCAGTTAGCACTAGCAGAAAATACGTGCTCTTATTATTTGTCCTGAAGAGACATGTTAACGTGTCAAAGCAACAGCAATTCTCTACTGTGGGTTTTTTTGGATTTTTTAAATTGGTTTCTTTGTTTATAAGCCTTAATTTTAAGCCAAAACCAGAAGATTTATTTAAAGCCAGCACCAAGCTCTGAAACCTGGTTAGCTCTAATTTACTGCCTGTTGGCTCAGTTTATTCACCAGGTCTTTGTCTCAGGGACATTGGGAAAAGTCACTTCCTGGGTAGATGTTCACCAGGAGCAAAGAATGCAGGGGGTCCTTGGAAACTTCTGTTCTGCCTGGAGGAAATACTTAGAAGCAAGTGGGAACAGTGCATTCGTGTCCCAAGGTACACTGGCACAATGCTGAAGGAATAACCTCCCTTATGCCCCCCAGTTTTTCACACTGGAAGAAATGCTGTGTAAAAGGTATGGGGAACGCATAAAGTTGTTCCTCTGCTTCTGCTGTATCACTGGGCATGTGCCAATTTGCAGATCCTCAAAGTCTGCTGGGAGAGGTCTGCACTCCGCTGCAAGCAATCTCACATCTGGCAAGGACTGGATTGCAGTTGTTACCTTCTGCTTGCCCCAGAGTAGCAGCCCGTGGACCACAGGTTAAATTCTGTGGCAGTAGGCAGCTTGCTTGCAGTTTTACTTCTCTTTCTAAACTATTTTTAATATGTTTTTATAAATTGGTACAATTTATCTACATTTTTAAA
>NW_010326910.1:3100-27947 GCF_000700745.2 Antrostomus carolinensis | reverse complement strand
CAAATTATTAGGGAAATGTTAAAAAATATCTGTCTCAGAACTTGACAGCTTTCAGAATTCTGTTTTTAACCCATCTATCACCATCACCAGGCTTTAGCCCCAGGGAGGATAGCCCTCAGGGCTGCCTCTGACGGCTGCCCCTTTGAAGATGAGTGTAGTAAGAGTTCAACTTGTTGAGTGGGGCAAGGCTTCCTCGAGGAGTTCCGGCCAGACTGGCTGGCACTGCCCGGGGTCGTTGTGTGCTGTCTTAAGTCACCAGCACAAAGAGCCCTTGGTCTCTTCCCCCCTGCCAGTGACACATCCACTGTTAGTGATGGATCCACAACATGCTCCTGAGGCCTCCTGCCTTCCTCTGACTCTCTGGCTGAGAGGCACTCAGAGGCACACAAGTTTCCTCACAAGCTCACATACCTTTGCTCCTGTTGTGAAATCTGACCTCTGGTTGCTCTCCCCTCTACCCCACATTTTGGGCTGGGAGATGTGACTGATACCTAACTTTCCAAAGAGGACAGGCAATTGGAGTACTGGAGATCCACCACAGCCTACCTTGATCAGGTAGGGCAGGGCTCAACTGGATGTCAGGATGAACCTGTCTCTTTGGGTGCAGGGACCTCTGTAAATGAGAAAGATAAGCAGACCTCTGCTCTGGGAAGAGAATGTCTTCTTCACGGGAGGTTGTCTCTTTCTGAAAGATTTCCCCCCATAAGTAATGAATGGAGATGTTACATATTCAGATTTGAAAAAGTCGTTACAGACTGGCAGAGTTTAGTGGGAAAATTATTCTTCCTTTATTAGGCTTGAAATATTAGCTAAGAGGGTGAGGTCTCAGCAGTAACACCATTTGCCTTTTTACTAGGGAAGTCACCTGGGGTCTTTGTTTAGCTGCACAAGTCTGTGTACAAAGGGTTGAGCTCAGATGTTCATATCCAGGAAGCTGTACACTTTGTTTTAAAACAAGCTACCAAATCTTTTAAGCTCTCTAAATCAACAGGATTATTGGTAAGGCCTGCCTTGACTTCCCAGTAGCACCAGTTAGTGAAACTTTAGTGCGAATACCTTTTTCTGCCTCATGGTACTGCTCCTTCCGATGGGATTTTTTAACAGAAGCATGAGACATTTAGAAAGAGCAGCAAATATCTTCCTTTTTTACTCACCTCATTGCCTGACAGATGATACATTCTTGCTTCCTGGAGCAAAGGAAAGACATCTGGACACTGTCTAATCAGTTGATCAGCTTCAACAGTCTCTACAAAATACCAGGGGTCCAAGAGGGGCAGCCGGACATTCTCCAGCACATACGGCAGGAGAGGAAACCTTTCCGACTCCTTGTAACGAACCCAGGTCATTACAGTTTCGAACACCTGTGCCTCTTCCGTGACGTAGAGGTCATCACTCTTCAGCGTGCTGCAGAGAATGTCAGCCGGCAGCTCCAAGAACTCCTCGTAGTTCAGGACCTGGGTGAAGTTCTGGATAATGTAGTTCTGCACTTGTTGTTTCAGGCTGTGCAGGGAGTGGGCATCAGCCAGCCTCAGGATGCCAACACAGTTCTCTGGCTGGAGGGCTTCGGTGAGAAAACTGGCACAAGCATCTACCATGCGAAGGAACTGTGGACAGAAAAAGCATGTATAAGTACAAGCAATTACTTGTAAGACTGTGTCACAGGAGAGCTATGGAGCTTTGGGGCTGGGTCCCAGCCAGCCATGCACCATACAGCAAAGAGCTGGGGGAGACAAGAAATCAATCATTTGAGGACAGTAATCTCTCAGAATCTGCAGTCTGAAATGAAAATTTCTTATTCCCACTGTTTTTTCTCCCTCTGCATCCATAGTACTCCTTTTCCTTCTTTTAGTACACAGAAAACCTGTGACAGTGATGAATTTTACTTGTTTCACAGAAGTAAAGGGTTTTCTACCATTCCACTTCCCTCCATGAGATCTCAAAGCACTAGCAACCATGGAGTTACAAAGCACAGATAAGGTTCACAGGCTTCAGATGTGCTTACCCTGCTTCACCTTGCATGTCAGCTCAGATGAACTAG
Organism: Antrostomus carolinensis; assembly: GCF_000700745.2. Taxonomy (NCBI): domain Eukaryota; kingdom Metazoa; phylum Chordata; class Aves; order Caprimulgiformes; family Caprimulgidae; genus Antrostomus; species Antrostomus carolinensis. The sequence goes on along the minus strand of NW_010326910.1, from coordinate 25,909 downwards.
AAGGGAGTCTGTTTTTGGAGTACAGGTGGCTCCACTGTCTGCATTTTTGCTCCCATCATCCAAACTCTGAACACGTCTGAGGCCTTGCAAGGGTGGTGGAGAATGAGTGCTGAGGTCTGTGAGGTTTGGGCCAAAGCGCAGCCCCTCCAGAGTGTATGGGCATGCTGTCCTGTACTGGGGTGCATGGCAGGAGGAGACTGACCATCAGCAAATCTTTGACAGCCAGGGTTGTCTGGCAAGTGTCTGTTGTGGGGGAGGCCTTTGGAGTTTTTAATGACCTTTGTTTTCCTTGTCATCACCATTGGTTCAAAAAACCATAGATGTTCATTTTACACACAGAGTCTGCTTAATCAAAGGACTTGCCATGTTTGGGTGTAGTAGGGCATCACAACTACTCTCATTAATTTCCCTTGCACGATGGCCTCACCTGAGAGTCCCAAGCGTGCAGATCCTGGACCACAGATGTCTGCGGGCCATTGCTGTGAACTATGATGTGAGCTGGGTTGCTGGTGATTATTAAGGCATTGGGAACCAGTTTTGGGTAGAACTGATAAGTTACAGTGCTTCATGCCGGGCTTTCCATTGCTTTTGTGATTTCAGACATGGATGGGCAGCAGTATTTCATGTTGGTTTTGCTACTGAGCAGTGCAGACAGTGACATACAGAAAAATGTGTCAGAACTGATGCTGTGCATTTCTGTCCATGCTTTTTTGGGTCCTTTTTCCATTCAGTGTCAGCAAGCAAACCATTTAAACTTATTCTGTCCCACTGGGGAAAGTTGCACAACAGTAATTTAGGGGCAAAGAGGAAGCGAAACATTTTTAAACACTGTAGTATGTAGATTTGTTTCAGTAATTAGGGTAGAATCTTCCAGACCCCGCAGTGTTGTGTTGACACTTTTAGACTGTTTACCAGAGTTGAGCGATCACAGACGCTGTGTACAGACTACCTGGTTCCCATTTTACATTTAGATGCGGTCAAGAGTTTAGAGAAATACAACTGGCTGATGAAAAGGGTACACAAGGTCTCAGAAAATGTTGCTGCTGTTGTGATTTAAATATGTCAGCAGCATGCTGTGGCACCACGGCAGAGCTTGACGGCCCCTCAGTGCCTGCCACACTCATGTTGCCCATTCTCTGGGCTAGCAGAAGGCTAACACTTTGAACTTGCCAGTGCATTTCCCTCAGGATCTGAAAGGACTTTTCCAGCACCGGGTAGTCCTCAGACCTGAGGCAGGCTAACGCTTACCCTGCCCTTTGTAAGTTCCCAGTAATGAGTTGCAAAAAACTAAATTTTCCAAGGTCAGTCATCAAGTCATCCACAAGTCTGGAAATAGACCCCAAAATGACATTCTCACCAGTCTATGGCCCCACACTGTAGAGTGCTCTAATTATTTATACATGGCTTGTTAAGAGTGATACTCAAGAGATGACACCAGAGGGTTTTCTCCCAGGCGGTACACAGTGGTCTAACGGCCACACAGGCACCACTAATCACACTGGGTAGCTGTGTTTGTGGCCAGACAAATGCGGAACTGCAAGGTGTGGGTGTAAGAAACGGGCCCCATGGAGGGCTTAACCCAAGAGGTCAGACTGTTCGGGAGCATATCAAGGCAGGAATTTCCCTGGCTGCTGCTCCTCATCTCTGTGCTGCGCTGTCTTCTCACCACTGCCTTCATTTAGAGACAAAACTCTCCCCAAACTCCCCCAGACTTCTGGGCATGCTTCAGTCAGTCCCATGAGAGGAGGTGACTCAGGAGAACCCCCAGGAGGACACTACCTCTGAGCCTCTGCTCCATCTGCTCTGATCATTCTTGCAGAGGTCTAAAATTTCTCCTTTCCCTTCTGGAAGTACCCTCCTAATGCCACCCCAGGCATTTTAAAAGCCCTGTTCCCTGGGAACAGTTTCTTCAATAACTGGGTCCTTCTCCTAATATCCCTTTGAATCCAGGTTCTTACTTGCTAGAGACAACCCATAGGCTTATTTGGCCTCCACTTGGCCTTCTCTCTGAATAATAAAATGTATTCTCCCCATTTAAGTCCTTGCTTGTCCCAGCTTTGATTCAACTGTCTAGTGTAAGCAGTGCCAGCAGCCCTGCCTCCTGCTATAACCCCCAGAAGAGAAGGGAACGGCAGTTGAAAGGGCTCTTATTCATAATCCCTCTCTGTATGCAGCACACTTAGGGGTCAGAACCTGCACCCTGCAGCTGCGCTGCCCTGGGCCACCCGCTCTGCCTGTGGCCTCAGGGCAGCACATCCCAGCTCAGCAGTTACATCTGCATCCCACGGCCAGGAGCCTGCTGGCAGTGAAGGGGCACAGAGTGGCTCTCCAGGGAGTTGACAGCTTTCTGAGCCTGCAAACCAGTCTCTGACCTGGCCACCCAGAAGCCCTGTGTTAGCAAATCATGCCTTCTTGGCTGGCCCCGTGCAGTGGCTGTGGTGGAACTAGCACTGCCCTGCAACAGCCGCCCTGGCCCTTCACTGCTAGTGGCTACAGGATGGTTTTCAGATAATTGGCAAGGTATCTTCCTTATACTGTCTTGCTCATGGAAAGTGGATTAATGTACAGATGAGAGGTGCTTTGGGAGTCAGTGAGGCCATCAGGCTCACGGTGCTGCCACCGTCCCCTGGGCACAGAGCAGAGTGAGGCAGCTCAGGGGCATCCTCCACTGTTCCCACTGCAGCTGGCATTTCCATGGCAGTGGTCATCACAGCCCTTCATGATAATACCATTTCCTTTACATCTGCTCAGGAGCTTGCTTCCCTCTCACCATCTTTTTGCTTCCACCAAAGCAGCTGATGTGGCTCCTCAGCCAAGCCATGCTAAGGGAGTGAGGCAATACAGAGGTTCCTGGGGGGACAGGAGGGGTGTAGGCAGGTCTGAAGGCTGTTGTTGAATTACTGTGAGGGAAGCAGAACTCTCTGCCACAGCCCTGAGAAGCAGCTGAGATCTCGGCTCTACCAAGAAGTGAAAGGATGAGCTGCTCTGCAGGCAGTGCGGGTGGCAGAGAGGGCTGGGCTGGATCCAGGGTGGGCAGCAGCCTTTCAAGCATGGTGGCTGGGAAGCTGCCAGCCCAGACAGAGGAGATGACTATTGAACTCATGTGCTTTAGGTGGAAAAAATTTGTCTGGGTCGCTTCAGGGTGAGGCTGAGCGGTTTAGCATCTCCTTGTTCCAAACCCTTCACCTGCTTCCCCCAGGAGGAAAGCTCTGTGCACAAAGCACACTGCGGCAGGGACTTCTGCTCTCTCTGAATAGCCTTCTGCCTCTTCCTGCTGTCAGTGTTCACTGCATTTGGTCAAAATTTATTGGAAGAGATGAAGGCAAGGCATAATTATGTGAAACTTTTTCAAAACCAGTTTCTAGAGAAACGTGGAGTATCTATATTGGAATATCTAGAACTGTGCAAGTTATTTCTTTTTTGGTTCTTTGTCAAGTCTGAGAGATTGAAAAGAGGCACTGCCAAAAATTGTTGCTAGTCAGATAAAAAACTTCTATTTGGGATTTGGTTTTCTCAACTGTCATTAACTGGAAAGAAAATAATTTCCCAAACAAAAATGTTACAATAAATTGTGGAACTAATCTTTTCAGCTGTTGATATATTGAAATGAAACATTTGACTCTTTCAACTGTTTCTGTTTGTTCTTCGGCATAAATAGCAGAGACAAGCTGGCAGTATGCTAGTAGTTACTAAATCTTTTTTAAACAAAACACATTTTCAGCCAAAAGCCTCAGCCATGTATAATGTGAGGTTTTAAGGCCTTATAAATTTTGATAGTATCCAAGACCGTTGCAGTAAGACTTGGCATTGCTGCTTTTAGTTGAACATTCCTTGTTTTCTAGGTTTTTGTAGTTTACTATTCTTGCTTATGGCACCCTCACCATTTTATCATTACTCTAACAGTTTTTGATAGTTTTCTTAAAGTATCAGCCTTGGGAATCATATTTAATCTTAATTTTAATGAAAAATAGGGAAGAGAAAGGAAAAAACATAAGTGTATAGATGGTTTCAGAAAAAAGAACCTGAGGAATGGTCCTAAGGAGAAGAGGTTCAGAAGAAAATAAAAAGAACATAGAAAAGTGTCCTGAAAATGAACCTTTCAGTGCTCCCAGTTTGCAGTATTGGTCTGCTGAAAATATCAGTAAGTTACTGCACTCCAGGCGACATTAATGGTACATCACCTCTTCTGAGTTACCTTGGGGAGCACTTTGTGATAACTTTCCATTCTGTCCCCACAGCAAGTACCAGCTTCCATTACCCCAAAGACCACAGCTTAATTTCAGAGCAAAACCTCCCGTGTAAGATTCAAGAATCTGAAGTTCAAAATGAACCATAATGATTATGGAGTCAGGTGTTTCTTGCCTTCCTTAATGAAAAGGCTGGACACACATACACACACTGGCACTTGGCAGGGTATGCTGGTTGCAATTTGTTAGCAATTTCAGCTTGGTACCAGGGACTGCAATTTGGTAAACCTCACAGGTGATTTACAGGACACGTGAATACCTCAGGGACCAAAGGCTGAGTAATGCTGCTCAAATCTGACTTCCCACAAGTCCCAGTCATGACTAAAACCCTTTACGTCAAAAGTCCTACAAAGGTGGATGCTAACTTTGGCTGGTGAGCCTCCATCTCAAGGCAATGGAGAAGGAGAGACAAAGTTAACTTCCTGCTCTGGCCGACCATGCCAGCCACTGCCCAGTAGCTCTTTTGGGCTGGAGGGTGACCAGCCTTCACAGGCTGACCTGAACCTCGGGAAGCCCTGTCCCAACAACACAACCCTGCTGCCTGGCAGGCGGCAGCTCTTGGAGGCACAGCACCCAGAACAGCAGCAATTACAGCACATGGCTGTGACTGCCATTTTTTACCACAGTGTAAGTAAATACAAAGCAAAATGCTTCCAGAACCAGAATCAGAGAAGTCTGCAGTGTGTTAACCAGGCTAAGACATGGTGTTGCCAGAGCAAGAAAACTGGATCAGTGCATTTGAGTTATCTGTACCTGAAAAAGGCTGGCGGCTTCCAAGACTTTCTGTACATTTTGCTTTGTGATGAGCATCTTGCTGGTATAGGTGTAGTCCAAGAGTATATTCATGGTTTCTGCATCAACTCCTTTAAGTATGATCTTCTCTTCATATTTCTCTCTTAAATCATTGCAGAACATGGCCCTGAAAAGAAAGACATTTATCTTTTACTGCATCCCAGCCAGGATGACGCATTCTGAAAACATTTGGTTATATAGATTTCAACACAGAAGACTCTGATTGCTTCATATTTTATGAAATTAGTCCTGTAGCAAAGTAACAAGGAAAATCCTTTTGTTGCTTTCATACCTCTTTACTCAGGAGTTTGATAAGGCATACACATGGGATGGATACCCCAGAGCTGGACTCTACAATAGACCTGGAGCTCCATGGTAGCAAATGGCAGCTAGGACCTTCCCTGAGTAGTGCTCTGTGTCTGGAGTGATGCTGCAGAGCAGTTGTGATGTCTCACCTGCTGGCCTCTTACAGACTCTTACTCTCTGTTTCTAGTAGAGGCCCAGCTCCTTCAGCCCCAATCTCCGAGCCACTGGCATTCTTCATGTTTTGTTAACACTTAGCACATGTGTTTTATAACCCTTGGCAAGGCCAATGCCCCTGTGCTTCCAAACGGCAGAACGCTGCTTAGACTGAACCCTGAGGGCCAGACCAGATCCACATGTCTGATAGCCTCACCTCCAAGCTTCTCAACATATCTTTGACCCCATTAATAACAGGGATGGGCCAGAAGAAAATGGCTTATGGATTTTCTTCTAATTAAAAGGCAGAGTTTTCCTCTGCTAAATTTTGGGATCTTCTTGTAGGATTGTAGATTTGGTACCTCTTGGCTAGAGAAGTACTTGAATAATCATGAATTGGAACTTCTGTTAGCCAGAAAGCGCAGTGATGTCATCCATATTGGTATCACCTCTTCTTTGGTGGATAATACTGCATTTGAAAAACAACCACCACACACACCTTTGGCAGTAGTCAGATATTTCATGTGGGAGATAAATCAGAAATTTCTTAAAGAGCTGAAATTTAAATTTCTCAAATTTAAATCCACTTTGCATTGTGATAGCTGCAAGGCAAACACACTCATCTTCATCTGCATTTTCAATTCATAGTTTTAAATATTTTTTTCCAATGCTTTTGCTTTTATTTAGCAGTTTGATCCATCCTGTCTCATTCACTGCATTCAGAGAGCGATATTTCACATCATTTTGGAATCTGGCTCAACAGATCAGAAGTACATGAGTCCACTTGGAACTGTGTTGGTGAAAAACACGTGCAGATCTAAAGTGTAATTAGAAGCGCTCTTTACCCTGCATACCAAGCCCTTCTTTATTAGTCATGTACAATGTTGACAGGACAGTGGAACCTGGAAGTGGCTAGAGATCCAAAGTCTTAGGCCATGCTTTTCTTGTAAAAGCAGTGCTAGAATGTGGTAGTTTACCTGCGAAACCAGGACACAGAACAAAGCTGTCTGATTGACACATCTTACTGGAACCAAGATGTAAACAGTTTTTATTGCAAAGCAGTAAGGCATGGTGAATGGCAAATGGATGGAAGATACCAGCTGCTTGTTGCTCTAAGAGCTATATGTTCCTTGCCTAGCAGAGATTTTATAGCAAGAGAGAGCTGATACTAGTTATCTCAGTGTATAAAACTGCCTTTTGGATAAAGAGACCTAACTTTTGAGCAGGAAGATTGGGCAAAGTTACTTGTTAGAAAAGATGTTCAGCTCAAATTCTCAATTTCTCTTCACCGTCTCAGTTTGTTAGAGGTTTTCGATTCACTGCTCAGCTCCATGGTCCAGTTTCTACTGCCACTGAAATCAGAGCACTTGAAAGACATTAAGACATAATGCTTCTTAACTTAAGTGAGCACAAGACTGTGATTCTCCTTAGCCTCCCTCCCTTTTGGCAGTGTCAAATGTTGCACATCTGGGGCATGCAGGCAGATGGCCACTTGAAAACAACAGTCCTCAGTACCCACTTCTCCCTCGGAATGAGGTTTCCATGCAGAGAGGGAGGTTTGTACAAAACAGCCATTTCTATTGCATGGCACTGATAGGTGCCAAATTCTTCATCTGAATGAGAAATAGCCCGTTGTAGCATGCAGGTGTTGTCTGCTCTTGTTCCTTTTATCTCTTAAGCTGGTGACTCCAGTCTCGTATTTAACCATCCGTGTTGGGGAGGTGAGAGCTCTCGCTTCCGTTCCGCAGAGCCGGAGTGTTTGATGGAGGTCAGTTAGAGATACCCAGTGTTACACTATTGCAGGGCTGCTCAGAAATCAGCCTCAGGATTCTGGTGGAGGCTTTGCACAGGGTTCTTGTCAAAGTGCTTTCACCTATCCGTCTCCTAATCTGTGAAATTGCATTAGAGCTGCCATCCGCTCCCAGTCTCGTAGGGTACAGATTCATGTAACGTGGCTGCAACCTGCAGAAATCAGGCATCTAAAGCCCCGTGCTCTCCCACCAGTACTCCTCTCTGGAAGGTGGCAGGGCTGAATAGAGCAGTACTATCCAGGAGAGGTGACTCCTGTAGTGGCCTTCCTTCTGCTCAGATGGGGTGGACGTCATTCCCACCCTGTGTGCTGACTGGAGGGAACACCCTGGCACCACTCAGGACTAATTAGGCTGAACTTCTCTCCTGGGGATTAAAATTCTGCTTCTGAACCTTTCTGTACTTACCCAGAGAGGCGTGTGATTATTTTCTCTGAGGCTCTAAATCCTTCAGATGTGGCTACTAATTTCGTTGTCCATTTCCTTGATTCCTGTCCCTGTGTAATTCTAAACTAAGCCTTGGAACCAACATATACTCTTAAGAAATGGACATCTGACGTGAGGGCTCAGAGGCATATTTAGATACCTAAAAATGGGTAAGTTTAGAAACAACAGGGAGAAGTCCCAATGAAATAAATGAGGGGTTGCAGTTCGTGAAGTACTTTTTAAGCACCCACCCACACTGGAGTGCTTGTGCTTGGAATTATGAACCTGACTTCAAACAACTGTGCTGGAGTTTGAGGATGCTCTGGAAAATATTGCTTCAACCTCTCCCAGCCCCATTCTCCCACTACCTTGGGCAGTGCAGGTGTGAGGAACTACTACTCCACCTTGGTCAGCTTGTATTTCTCTTCTCTGCTTTGTTACCTTCATTCAGGTAAATGGAGAGTTAATGCTTTTATGTCTAAAGAAGCAGGATGTGTCAGAAGTACTAGTCTATCCACTCTCAAGCAGTGCTGAAGGAAGGACTAGAAGTTGTAAATTCTGTTTAACTGTGTTTAAGTCAGCTGCTATGGATTGCTTGCACGATGGCACCCGACATTCAGGAAGAGAGTTGTGTAACAAGCTGTTGCGGGGGAATGAAGCCCATGACTCAGAGGATCCCTTTGCTTTGCTCCCGTGCACGGGTGTTAGAGGCCCTGTAATAGCATGGAAAGTACTCACAGGCATAGTGTGATTTAAGAATTTCTTCTTTCTTTGGGCCCATGCAGCTTCTAGTGAATTATGGCAAGATGAAACAAACCGCCTTGTGAGTAGCAGAACTAGTGAAGCTCAGTTCCCTCCAGGCTTGTGTCCTCCTTTCCCTCTTCACAGTAACCTCAGCTTCCCCTTCCCAAGCCCTCCATTTGCTCTCGTTATTCCTCTCACACACATTTCGCTCTGTGCTGGCTGCCTGTGTCCGGCCCACCAAGGGCAGCTCGTGCTTTGGCTGGTTGTGGGCACTGCGTGTGTTGGCTGGCCAGGACGTGGTGCTCATTGCCCAGCTGAGCACCGTGGGGTCCCAGTTCCAGCATCTCTCCTCTGCCTTGATACTGATTTCCATCAAACTTGTGGGAACTTCAGTTTTGAGATTTCTGCCCTCTGCCAAACATTATTGAAACTAACCCAAAGAGTAATGACAAGAGGCACTGGCAGGCAGGCAGACAGCGTGATATAATAAAGCTCAGTTCCATGGGAGGCCAGGCCAGGCCAAACACAACCACCCTGGGGGGGAAAAGACTCTACACACATGTGCAGCTGCCTTTGGATGAGATGACCTCCAGCCAGGTATCTCCCTTCTTTCAAAGGGACAGGCTGTAGCTCGGGGCTCAGTAGAAAACTGGCCAACAGTAGTTATCAGAAAACTGTCTTGCCTGTTTTTAACTGTTGAAGTCCCTTCTGCTTGCAGCACATTGCCTCATAGCAGAAGAGGAATTGTTTTTTAATCAAAGTATCATTATTGTAATTCTGATTTTAATTTGTGCATCTGCTCTCCTTCCTGCACACAATGCTGGTAAGAAATATTGGGGCATCTCTGCTTTTAGTTGCACATTTTCACATATGCAATATATACAATCTATCTGTAGAAGTAATATCTATCTATCTGTAGAAGTAATATCTACCTCCATATATTCACAGACACAGTCTCTATTATGAGAAGATAAAAGCAGAACTGTTCTTCCAGGCACTACCAGCAAAGCTTACTAGACTCCATTAAAATTAGCTTTCTACTCATGTCACAAGTGGTCACAGGTTCTTTTTTCTCATGTTTCCTCTGTAGTTATTCAGTCATCTGACCACTGTAGCAGTGAAAAAAAGAAAGAAAAAAAAATCCCAGCCATGTAAATGTGATTGTCTAAACTATAATGGAAAATCTGTGTTAAAACAGATACCGAGCTCCTCTGTGTGTCTAAAATTTGTTCTTGCTGGCCAGCAGTCTCAGATAGACTATCTATTGTAGTACTGAAAGAATGACAAATTCAAGAGGATGAGAAGGAGTGGATAAAATGGTACAATTGCTTTCAAGGAGATATACTCCATTGCAGCTGACTTTCAGTAACCCTAGGAAAGATGTGAAATTCCTTCTCTTTCCTCCTCAAAAATTTTATGCAATGTATTTTTTTACCACAGAATGGTAATGGGAAAAATTATCAAGTTCCACAAACCCACTCCTATCTCAATAAAAATACTGTGTGATCTGAATGAATATTCCTCTTTGCCTGAATTCCAAAGGGTCAATACAAGGAGTAACAGATATTTGGTTGAAACCCCATTTTCACATCCACTTGTCTGCCAACCATTCTCCATTTCTTTGCGTGTCTCCAGAAGACTTGCTGAGTGCTGGTATCAGAACTCTGGCAAATCCACAACCTGGCACCTGCCTTATTTAAGTCTCCAACTTTAAAAAAAAAGATCTGAAAGATGTCAGGAATTACAGACTCACTGCAAATTCGCAGAATTTAGCACCCAGTTTACACTCCTTGGAGACCTACAGTTCAAGCTTAAGAAGCAAAGTAAGTTTATTCATTTTGTCTTTTACATGCCTTACCTGAAATAATTGCTTGCTGCTGCAAGGACCACTCGGTGACAGGAGAATTCTCTGCTGTCCACGCACAGGATGACATCTGTAAGGGAATTTTCAAGCCGAAGGTTCTCCAGGCCATTCTGGAGCACCAGAGAGAGACCCGTATCATCAAACTTGACCTTTTCACCACTTGAGACTTCTACCAGGTCCCCCATTTTCATCGAACACTCATTGTCCAAAGAAATCTCAGGCTCCTCAGAGCTCTTCTCCAGCGTGTCCCCCATTTTCGGACCAGCACCGTCTCATTCTGTTGGTGCTTCAATCTAAAAAGAGCTCCTAAGCTTCAGACGAGTCACACTGCAGAAGTTGGGCGGATTTCCTGTCCAGAGGTCTCTGCTTATCTATAGCTGTCACACACACATAACAGGAAGCCTTGCACTTTCTCATCCTGTTAACACAAACAAAGGCTGGGAGGTTTTTTTGTGAATTTCAGGCAGTATCAACGTGTTTAGAAAGGACTTAAGATGCCTCTGGATGTGAGAAGATTACAAGTGACAGAGAAGGCCTGCTTCCCACCCTCAAGCCAATCCCTCGCTCTTACCCAGATCTGCTGGTTGTAGGGATAGGTGCACCTTATGGCTGTCAAGTCACTCCTGGCAGATTGGGCTGCTAAGGGGAACAGGGTATTATTTTACATTTCTTTTTCCAAGTATGTGATTATTAAACACTGAGCTGGTTTGGGGTTTGTTTTTGGTTTTTAAGAATATGCTCACATATTCAGAAAGCCCTCCAAGCGGCTGCTTCTGTCCCTCATGACAATATTAGCTGAAAAACAATGGATGACTTTTCTTTAAGGCTAAATTGGTATAACTCTCTGCAGGACATGGAGCAGTATCAGGGATCTCACAGCTGATGGTCTTTATGCCACACTGCCAGGTACAGTGATGTCTCACATAGGTTCATGCAGCCAGTGCCACACCCCCAACTCTGGCTAATAGTGGAAGCTAAAGGAGAGAGCCTATGGAGTGGTGTATGCATGCTCATCCCCACCATCCCCACTGCTGGAGGTATCTTGAGTCACATCTACCTCCAACTTCCAGTCCCCAAGATAAACATGGGCAGTGGTGGGACTGTGGGCTGAGCACCCGGAGGTGGGGACGCTGCCAGGGAGTGCTGGGGCTGACCCTCCAGCATGACAGGAACACACAGAGCACAAGGCTGAAGGTTTCACTTTCACCTAAGATTGAATTGGATCTACTTGGACCTCGCCAAGATGAGAAGCTGACCCAGGCTGACTGAGATAATAAACCACACAACCTATTGAAAGTAACAAGGTAAATCCCCTGGCTCGCTTAGGAAACTCTGATGCTGTGGAGACAGAAAATCACCACCCCCCCATCTCCCCAGAAGAGGAATGCAGGGCTAACCTCTAACCTTGGTAGCCTGAGTTCTAACCGACCTTGCCTTTGTGATACTTACTTCTAGGAATCCTCATTTGGACAATCCTCATGTTTTTATTATGTGTTTGGTTTCCTCTTTTGTCTCTAGCTTGTATAGCTGAACTCACAGTGTTAAGGGAAGCTTGGCTTGGAAGAGGGAGGTGAAAGCAGCATACAGAGAGCACCAGATTTAGAGTGTTCTTGTATAGGATAGGATGATCAAAAGGAAGGAAAGTAAAAAATCTCCCTCCTGCTTTCCCCTACCTCCTTGTAATGGATTTTTCTTCATTTTGTGTAGACTGTGGAGTGCTCTGGCTTTTTCCTTTCCCAGATCATGTAAATGTGTTCCTGCTGCCTTTTATGATAACTTCTGGTAATGAATGCTTCCTTTTTTAAAGCCAGTCCCATCTTTCCACCAAGTGCACCCCCAGGAATACAATCAGAAAATGAAGGAAAGCTCTCAAAACTATCAGGTGTGTTTTAAAATCACAATATTTTAACCCTATCTTGGGTTAGGTTCTCTTTGTTTATCATCTTGACTTCTGACCTTAGGAAATTCACCTTATCAAGCTTTTCTGATGGTGAGATGCTTCATATTTTCTTTATCTGTTTAAGTGAAAGCTGAGATTCAGCAGTGATCACTTGATTCCCATTGCTGAAGCTTTAAACAAAACATTAATAGTTGCAAAAGTTAAAGTAAGATTGTATTGGCTGTGAGTGCTGGGAACGGAAACCCTGCAGTAACTAGGTCGGTTGATAGCTGTGGTATTGTCAGCGTGCTACCCATTAGCTGCACTGTAGAAAGGACCTTAGTAGCTCAAGCAAGTGTTGACGAGTAGCAGCAGTAATCTTTAACTGCAGTCTGTCTCCTTCTGTGCCATTGTCAACCTGTGTCATGTATTTTAACCCTAATTTTTTTTTTTTTCTGCCAAGCACCTCCCCTCCTTTCTTCTTCTGTCTATCTGTTTTTTATAGGGCTGCCTAATATTTACAGAATCTCTTGCTCAGGGTTTAATCCACAAAGGTAGTAGCTAGTTTCATTATGCAGACAAGCACCAGGGCAGCACCAAGTTGAATGTCGTGTCTTTGCAAGTATAAGGGAACAAACCCAACGTCAGGGAGCTGCTTGCCTGAGCTGCTCTGTCGTCCAAGACTGCAGCAGCAACATGTTATTTAACCCTGGGGCAAATCCAGTTTGTTACTTTATGGTAGCAGCTTCCAAATACATTCTTCTTCTTGGTCTTTAGAAACTTGTTCTGGCTACACTCCTATTGTTATTATTAAAGAATTAACTACTAGCTAAATGAACCACTTAAGCTGGTAAGAGCTGAAGGCTTGTCTGTTCACTATGTGTTTGTCTATTGTCTTTAGCTTAACACATACTGAGTTGACCTATGTCGATTCTGGACCAGCTTGAAATAACTGGCTGGAATTACTGGCTAAGTAATGTATATCCACCACTTCTGTCACCTAGTAAGCTTACAGAGCTATGTGACATCACACACTACTGCTGGTACATGCGTATCTCTGCTTTGTACATGTTCGGTGAGCTGAGTTCAGAGACTGCTTTGCATTCTGCCCTGAACCTCCCTACCTCTGCATCCTCTGTTACCCATTGATCACGCTCCCTGCTTAAATGTTGATCTGTAGCCAACACCAGACCGTTTACAACTGTCTGTTCCTGAAACCAACATCTCATCAGTGTGGCATTTCAGTACTGTAAAGCTTGACCATGCCAGGCGAATCTGCCCAGACTGGCCAGGGATCCTGGTTCCCATCCTGGAGAGTGAAAGATTCAGGCAGTCCCTGGAAAAAGTCATACATGGAGCCATGATTAAGAGGAAAGCCAAAAGAAATCACACCTGGGACACCCACCAACAGTGGATTGAGAGCAAGGAGTTGAGGCATTCTTAAAACAAAGGCAGAAACATAGAAACCTATTTCTGACAGTCCTTGTTACTTGTTTTGCTTCCCACAGTCCTTGTACTTTAGCTAACAGAGCCCTTATGAACCTAGTGCATCTCAGAGGGACTAGCAACGAAACATGGAAGCATGTGGCTTCCTCAAGGAAGAGGCCAGATGAAGACTGGCAATTTTTCTGGACTGAGAAAGAAGATGCTAAGCCTTGTATCACACTGGGATCTGGAAACTTCTTACTGTAGGTAATGAGCAGGTTGCTGAACTTGCAGATGGCAATGACTTCATATTTCTGACCTGGAAGGGAACTCTCCCATGAGTGTCCCGTCACTGCAGAGCTCCCATAAAGTGCATCCTTGCTGTTTGTCTTCTTCCTCTTATTCCAGACCATGTCCATTTCATGAGCACTAGCGTTGCTACAGGTGTGTGTGATCCATGACCAAGTGGCTGCTGTTGGCTGTTCCACCTTGTACTTCCCCCAGTGCTGCAAAAATCATCACTAGAGCTCCCTAGGAGCAAGCAGATAACTTGCAAAATTGAAGCTGCCCAGCAATGTATTGACAGCTACATCTTCAGACCTCAGCACACTTCCTGATGGTTGTGGAGGGGAGCATTCTTTCATCTGAGGTGGCCTATTTAAAGGTGCTAGCCTCCAACAGAAGGAGGACACAACAGCAGACGAAGTGTCTTAGGAAGTTTTTGAGTTCTACCTGAACTCCCAACACTGCAATCATTTCCACTGTGCAACCCAATAAATACTGCAGAAAAAGCCTTACAATGCAGAGGACCCTGCTGGGGGGCACACAGCTGACTGCTTCATGCAGGGACATTTCCTTTGTGTGGAAGCAGAGATGGGGACTGCATCTGGACAGCTAGACACACATATCAGGGCTCATCTAACCATAAGCTATTTTCTCGCACACTGCAAAGCAAGATAGCTGAGGCTCGAGATAATCCTGCCAACCCTGGAAAGTTGCTGGATTTTTTTTTGTCTGTGTTTTCAGTACATTGGGATAATGTTCACTAGCTTAAAATAGCATGTTCTAGTTTTAGGCATGAGGAAACAAAAGTGATTTTTTTTTTGAAAATACATCCAGAATTTGTGGATCAGATCTTCTATAAACTGCAAGTTGGCATCTTTGTTTCACCACGGTTGTACTCCCTCTTCTGAATTAGCACCACCTTCCATTTCAGAACCCACCCTTCTCATATCCCTCCCTCTGGGCAGCTAGAGTTGTTCAAAGTCAGCAAACCATGATGATTTAGTGAGGTTGGCCACTCTCATTCCCTCACTCTTGAAAAGCGCATCCTATTTTGAGAGTAGAGCAATGTTACTCTGCTAGTGCCACATTTATTATCTTCCCAGCCTTTTCTCTCAGACTGTTTTTGTTTGTATTTTAAGTCACTGGGATGTTTCTAGAATAACTGCTGCCTTCACATATTGTTTTATTAGGGGCAGTGGGATAGTCAGGCATTGTGCTAACAGTCCAGATGAGTGACTCCAAACTGTGCTTTCACCTTGCATAAAAGAGAGGTCCCAGCTGACCAAACTGTAAATGCCAGATTATTTGGGTTCAGTATTCAAAGGCTGGTTGTTATCCTAATAATATTACTCCCATGTGTGTTATTTGCTATAGAGGCCAATAAGCCTTAACCCTGACTTGTGGATGGGCCAGTTGAGCTTCAGAAATCTTTGATCCCCTGCTCATAAGCTTTTGAGGGAGTGCTGGAGGAAGGCTACTATTTAAGTAAGTGTTTATTCTATTTGAAGAAGCTGAATTGCAGTCTGGGGGTGCAGTGTGGTCACTCCCAAAGCTGCAGGCAGAACAAGCTGAGACATCACTTAGTGGTGTATTTTAAGACCTTATAGCCCCAGATGAGATGCACCCAAATGAAACTGGAAGACTGAAGCTTAGGGATGGCAATGAAGGTAAGACTCATAAGAAATGCAGTAGGTGCAAGGCTATGGTAGTTGATGAGCACTGTAATCAGCCTTCCCCATTCAGAATACTCTTTTCCTTCACCCTGGAAGAAGGGTGTTTTTTGCTCAACACCTTACACTACTACAGGTTTTTAATGAGAATTAGAAGACAAGTGCTTCCCCTTTTCCCCGCTCAAGATAATCAGTTTTTGAAATAAAATAGCATCAGTTATTTCCATTCCCTGTTGTATGCAAACAGGGGAAAAAAAGTGATTCTTAAAGTTAGTTTCTGCTAGGAGAGATGTGCCTCGTTTTCTTTTAACTTGGTCCTGAATTGCTCTCTAAAAGATTTTGCCAGTGTTACTCACAAAGAGGTTTTGTCATCAGCATCAGACTCCCTCCTGCTTCAGTTTATGTAAGTAACAAGATGTTTGGGTCACTTGTGTAGTGCTGGCTGCTGTGCCACCCATTTGAATTTAAAAGCATCTTCTCTGTATTATTAGTTAATGGCTGTTTATGCACAAATAATTCTTCCTCTAAGTAAATTATACCTTTGATCTCCATAAGTGGACACAAAGAACTAGGCCCATGCTAGAAGTAGAGGCCTGTTGTAGTCAGTGATATTTTGATCTTGTATTCTTCCATCTTCTGCTGCAGCCAGGCTCTGGCGTCCAGCATGCCAAGGTAAGAAATGCAGCCTCGGTAAGAAGTAGCAGCACTATAGTTCAGGCACCTGTTCCATGGCTTGATAAAACATGACCACCAAAGTAGCTCTTGAAATGAAGGAGAGCTGTTCCACTGGGCAAGAGCTGGGAAATGGAGGAAACTGCCATTTATAGTGAATTATGTGGAGGTCTGTGTTTTAGTGTGTGCGTGATGTTAATGAATGGTAGGGACACCAATTGGGCTGAAACTTCAGTTCTTGAGCCTGTTCATAGAATATGCTAAGTGACCTTTAGAAATGCTGACAGTGTGACCCCAAACCATGGGAAATAAACCTAGTCTCAGATCTTACCAAAGTCTAAAGCAATGCTGATTTCTATTTTTCATTAAGGCTTATCGATCTCAGCCAGTTCTGTGCACACACACCTAACTGATGAGTTCACACTCTCAGTGACACTCCAGAGCTGTGACCAAATTTTGCTTCAGTTTTTGTACTGCCTGAAGCTTAGAAATGGCTGGCCTCAGAATCAGTGTGGTCCTTACATTCCTTGGGATGGGCTTTTTCTAGTTTGCAACACAGATTTCTTTCTCAGGTTGTAAAGTCTCTCAGCCTATTACTTGGAAAGACCATAAGAGGAAAAGCCAACATGATGATCTGGGTGCTCTGCAGCCACAGCACTTGCTGACTAGCCTCAGGCTCCTTTCTTTCCTTCTTTCTAGTCTGTCAGACTAGAAACCTGCATGGGCTCAAAGCAAAAGAAAATGTTCAAGTGAAGCCCAGTTTGGCTGAAGGCAAATGAGATTTTTTTGCCACAGATGGTAACAGGGGAAGAGCAGGACGCTTTACAAGAGGGAGTTGACATTTGGTATGGTGCACACAGCAGCTCGCAGAATCAGTCATTTATTTTGACCACCATATGAGATCGTTCCTGCTGCTGGCTGACGTGGGGTCACTTACTAGCTTGTCTAAGCATCTGAAAAGTAAGCATGCCGTTGGCAAATAGTGCTACTCTTGGAACATGATTTTTTCACTGGAAATCCAAAATTTCTGTAATTAATTCTTCTGTCTCCTTTTCTGACATAATAAGGAACAGAATAAGTCGACTCTATGGAAGCCAGCTGCTGAAAGCTCAGCCTTGCTGAGTCTGGGGGAAAGAAGCAAACTGGAAAGAGGCAGAAATTTACATGTTTTCAATAAATAAATACATAACTTCTGATCAAAGTGCAATTTGACTTAATATAGCTCCACACACGTGTGCTCCTGTACAAAGCCAGTACATACGTCTGACTAGTTTCCAGTTTATTTTTTCCTCCACTTTCAGTTTGATAGTGAGAAGAATGGTGAATGTCTGATGAACCTGAACGTTAGTTTAAAAAAATTTATTTTAGTGCTCAGCTAGTTCCGCACCATTGTTACAGGAGCTGAAGTTTCAGCAAGTTTTAAAATACTGTTAAAAAAATTGAGCTTTTGCAATTTTTCAGCAGAATGTCTCAATTATCTCTTTTGCAAGAAACATAAACTTGTGTGAAACTGGTCTGTAGGCAGTGTCGTTAGACAGCTTTCAAGACAATTCAACGTTAGTTATATAGGAAGGGTCTTTAATCTTAACTCTGTGGTGTGAGCCGGGGAGCTCAGGAACGTGAATGAGTCCTACTTCACAGCTTCCAGCTACCTGTAGCCTGTTGGGGAATTAACTTTGTTAAGATTGTTAGCTAAATAGCTAAACAAGTGGAAAAATATTAATCTGAGCAGAGATTATGCTGTAGAAATGTACATTTTGCTAATTATTACCAGTAGTAAAAATTGTTATTGCATTTTACGTAACTGAATTATGAATGACCTAAAGTTAGAAACGGTGTAGGTGAGTTGTTAATAGCCTTATGCAAATAAAGGTATTGCATGAAGTGCAATGATTTAAAATACAGAAAGAGGAAGTGCTGAAAAAGTTGTAGTATTTCCTCAAGAGGAGGGGAGATTATCGGAATATGCTTTAACTACCTGTGTACCAAATTGGAAGGTGTTATCCTGGTAGGAGCCTGCACCTTTGCTAGTTCGTGTTTTAAGCTTATTAGAGTAATCTTAACACAGCCAGCACTTTGTGTCTGTGAGTGCAGCAGGCTGCCAGCAGCTGTGGCCAGAGAAGCACGTTACAATTTTCTAGACCAAGCCGTCCTCCTCCGGCACGAGTAGGCCAGGCGGTCCCACGCTGTCCGAATACGTGCCGCAGGCTCTGCTCTCCCCGGGCTGTCGGGCAGCCAGGGCTCCAGCCCGCTGCCCAGCCCGCTCCTCCTGCACTCTCCAGCGCCGGGTGGGCGAAAGCTCCTCAGCTGGACACACCAAGGCCCAGGTACGCTTTAGCTTTGCTTGCCAGCAGGCAGCCCGAGAGCCTCGGGAGCCAGCACTGGCCGTGCCACGCTGCCGGTGAGCTGTGCTTTACCTGGACAGCAGCGTGCAGGGAAAGCTGCGAGAGCACGGGGCAAGATGTGCTCAGGGAGCTGGCAGGCGCCCGTCCGCTCGCGGTACCGACACACCCCGAGAGCCTACAGCGTGGCGGCTCCAGCCCTCGGCCGCTGGCAGGAGCCAGGAGCCTGGGGACGTGCTGTGAAAACTCCTCGGGAGCTGTCAGGTCCGGGGCTGTGCGATCCATCAGGGAAGCTGTCTGGAATGTAGGGCATTGGGACAGCTGCGCCAGGCCAGGCGAGGAGCTCGGGAACGCCGCAACGCTTTGAATTTGGAAACCACGACAGATACTTGTGGTGGCTGGTATCAGGGCCAGGAGGTGGAGCCCAGCTCGCTGGCTCTGTTAAGTGTTACTGAGCGTCGGGAGCGAGCCCAGGTGCATCTGACTACCTGTGAAATTTCAGAGGTGTGACATTGGAGAAAGAGAGGACCAAGGTCATTTAGACCTGAGAAAGCAGGTAACTTTTAAAAGTTTGTCACTTCTAATTTTAGAGTTTTAACTTTAGAAATGCCATTTTAATTTTTCTGCCAATCAATATTGATTTAAAAGAATTTAATTTTCCCATTAAAGAGGGAATGGAGAATTTTAATATTCCAGTGCAATTTCCATTTACATGATATCTGCCCCAGGGAAAGACAGAAGAGCTTCAGAATTTTATACGCTTGTTAGTGTGTTTCTATGTTAGAAAAGAGATGGGCATTATTAGGTTTATTTAATTTTAGGGGAAAAAATATAAATAATATAAATATAGCAAACATCTAAAGAAATGAGACGTATTCGCCTTTTTATTGCTTCCTGCCTACAGTAATGACCTGTTGCTCATTTCAGTTCTCCTTCCCTTTTAAAATTACAAAATATTTTCTCTTATACATAAAAATATTAATAAAAAGGCCTATCACACCATATGTAATATTTTACATCTTCCATTTTTTCTTCAAGTTTCAGTACCATATTGATGTATGCCAGAAAAGTCCAGTAGCCAGCTGTGACATGACAAAACAATCTGTTTATTATCAGAAGCTCACCGACTAACCAATCTTAGTTTTACAATCATTTCTGTCTAATGATACTGCTTATGAATAGATGGGTAGGGAAGGCTTAGGATCAAAGAGTAAACCACAGATTTCACAATGTTTTCTTGGCAAAACAACATGTTGATTTAGCTACTGCACTGGAATCTGCAAACCTTCATTAAGTGTGTTTTTCCTGGGATTATTTCGGCAACCATTTCATTTTCTTTCCTGTCTTTGTCCAGGACTGGTAATCTGAAGTTGCTTTAGTCTGTCACAGAGCTTTAATAGAGCTGAGAGCTTTCCTTAAAGAAGCATGCAACTCTTTTCCATGGGAGTATTTCAGTTGCTGGAACAGTCCCATTTTAAAGCCCATAGCAGGTGCTCAAAAGCTTGTTTACAAAGGAGGAGGTGATCGGGGTGTTGATCTGGGCTGGTATTTTGGGTGCCTGTCCAAAGCAGCTGTATCGGCACAGCTGCTGTTTTCCACATCCCTCCCCATCCATCCATGGCCAAGGCAGCCACCACTTTTGGACAAAACAGCAGCATTCAGGATGAGAACGCTGGGAATGCTGGGCTGGTGAGTCCCACCAGTGATTTCTGGATAGCAGGGGGCTTTTTTCTGTGCTGCTCTGCTGGATGCAGGAAGCATGGGGTTTGAGGACAGACTTGCCAATTGTCCTTCTGGCATCCCATGATTCCTCCATCCTTTGAGAGCCAAGACCTGTCAGTCAGCTTGGCAAGAAATTGCTTTGCACCACGGTGCTGGTAACGGAGAAGCAGCCGCATGTGTCTTAGAAAGCAGGTGCTGTGCCATTCAGCATATCTGGCTGCAAGCAGGAAGAAATCAGAGAGCCCCTGGTGAACTAACTCTTCCTGGATTAACTTTACCTGAGGAAGCTTTGTTGATGACCAAAGTGAAGGGGGAGCCAAAATTATAAGATGGCAAAACTCATCTAGAGGTTTTCCCAATCATCACGCCTAAGGCACAGCAGCAGCACACCAGTGTGAAGACATCCTCAGCATTCAGGATGGCTGGTCCTGCAGCTGGAAGCTTGCTGTCCCACCATCACTGTTAGGGGTAGCAAGGGTATTAGTCCAAGCTAAGCAATTTGGAAACTTAGGATCTATTCCTCAGCCTGTTGCCAGAGGGGTGTGTACTCCACCAGAAGTAGCTGGTGGCATGGATCTGCAAGTGTGGAGGTCACTGGTAGCTTTGCAAGTCCGAGATTCCCAAATCTGGAAGAGTGGTATGCATGTGCCAGTTCAAAATAAGGTTTATTTGAAACCTGCCTTGTTTTCTGCTTCACTGGCAGACAAAGCTTTTCATGGTCGCTCGGGTTGGAGAAAGGATTTATTTAACTTGAGAAATGCCTGAAGGTCTCGGAGATGAAGAGGTGCAATGCTCCTGCCTATTAATTGGTCCTGGCATTGGCAAACAGTTTGAGGAGAGAGCTATTAAGCGTGGCTGAAGGGCAGAGCTGGAGTTCTGCAGTAGGGTGCTCTGTGGCAGCAGCATAAAGGGAAGGCCTGTGGTGTAGGGATGTGTGAAAAAATACTGTTGTGAGAAAACACTTAATGCGAACAACCGCGGGGCTGCGGTTGGGCTTGAGGTTACAGGGCTGGGTGGGAACATGGCGATAACACCAAATCAGCTTGGAGAACTGTTTTTGCAGGTACCTACCTTACTCTTGCTAGGTTAGTGATTGCATGTGTCGTCTGTCTGCCATTCCACAAGAACAACTCCCTTCAAGTCTTCACCTGTGTGGCCAAGAAGAGCCCAAAAAACTTATTTCTTTGCTTCTTATTTCTCCCTGAAGTGAAGAAGCAGACAAACACCAGCAGAATCTGTCTGTATCTTCCTTGGTCAGGCACTGGTTTCATGGTGTCTCGATACTGTAAGTGCTGTAAAAAAAAGAAATAGTTCAGTGTTTATAGCAGGAGTGATGCAATGTTCATTCTTCTCAGCTCTGCAATTACATTCCCATACTTGTCTCCCAGGCTTGGGAGATGGGAGATACTGGGTGGAAAAATTAGACGCACGCTTTCTGCACAGGAACACTATTGGCATGGGCCTTGTTTTGAGGTGCGTACAGTGGTGAATGGCTACTGGGATGAGCGGGAAGAGAGGGGGTTTGCATGGGCTAGGAAGATGGGCTGGCCAAGCTGACCAGGGTGTACAGGGGGACAGTCAATACTAACTCCAGGGCCGAATCAGTAAACATGTTAGTGATGTTTTGCAGGGTGGCTTTTGTGCATAAGTCAAGTAAACACTCTCTGTAATCCCGCTGTCTCCCTGCTTGAGCAGGAGTGAGCGCTGGGTGTGCGGGTGGTGGGATGGCACCCAGCCCCAGCACTGGGCGTGCAGGGACAGAGTGGCGTTTGGCTGGTGCCCTGTGACAGGGCCTGCACTCATCCTGCTGCCCCACTATTGCAGAAGGACACCCAGAGAAGGATTGCTGGCCTGAGCAAAGGGTTAGGACATGCAGCATGGGGGGCCAGAGGAAAGGGGGATCTACAGAGCCAGCCAGGAAGCAGTGAAAATGAAAAAGATGAGTAAAAGGTCTCTGAGAAGAGGGAGTACTGGTTTGCCAGGGTCCTTCACTATTCAAGTGCCAGCACAACAATCTGTGTTGCAGATGACTTTTCCTGGTGCAGTTGCCATTTCAAACAGATGATGGGAAGAGGAGAGGCTGAAATGGACCAGTCCTGGAAAAGTGCCTTCCCCTCAAATGCTTCTACCTGCTGATTATCCCAGCAGACCAGCTCCCATCAATGTGACCCACAGGGCTTTTGGCAGGATGATGGCGAAAGTCCATTCAAAGTCAAGGGAAGGATTTTAGCAAGTTTTGGTGTGTTCTCTGTGTTTCTTTGAGAGATCTTTTATCATGTGAAG
Organism: Antrostomus carolinensis; assembly: GCF_000700745.2. Classification (NCBI taxonomy): domain Eukaryota; kingdom Metazoa; phylum Chordata; class Aves; order Caprimulgiformes; family Caprimulgidae; genus Antrostomus; species Antrostomus carolinensis. The sequence continues at coordinate 3,291 of NW_010326910.1, read as the reverse complement.
AGACTTTGCTGTACTTTCATCTTCATCTAAATCTAGCCTCTTCTTTTTAATGCTAATTCCATACACCTCTTCCTTTTCGCCTACTCCACCTTAGTGTTTTTTCCTGGTATACTCAAAAAGCAAATTCCTCAATAGTTACTGAACTCACTCTTCTGCTCTTCCTCACAAATTTCTATTAACGTCACCTTTCC